>NW_028233739.1:0-191732 GCF_054856555.1 Leptonotus elevatus
AATCATCTTCATTTTGCTAAAATATACTAATGACAGCAAAAAGTTTGAGTCTACAACATTTAGTTAAGGTGTGAGAGCCAAAATGAACTTTTTATGGCTTTAAATGCATTTTCAGCCCGATTGTACACTTCAGGTGAAAATGTCAAAATCTTCAAAATGAGCAAAAGCACAATAAAATGAATGCTTGAATCATCTTCATTTTGCTAAAATATACTAATGACAGCAAAAAGTTTGAGTCTACAACATTTAGTTAAGGTGTGAGAGCCAAAATGAACTTTTTATGGCTTTAAATGCATTTTCAGCCCGATTGTAAACTTCAGGTGAAAATGTCAAAATCTTCAAAATGAGCAAAAGCACAATGAAATTAATGCTTGAATCATCTTCATTTTGCTAAAATACACTAATGACAGCAAAAAGTTTGAGTCTACAACATTTAGTTAAGGTGTGAGAGCCAAAATGAACTTTTTATGGCTTTAAATGCATTTTCAGCCTGATTGTACACTTCAGGTGAAAATGTCAAAATCTTCAAAATGAGCAAAAGCACAATGAAATTAATGCTTGAATCATCTTCATTTTGCTAACATACACTAATGACAGCAAAAAGTTTGAGTCTACAACATTTAGTTAAGGTGTGAGAGCCAAAATGAACTTTTTATGGCTTTAAATGCATTTTCAGCCCGATTGTACACTTCAGGTGAAAATGTCAAAATCTTCAAAATGAGCAAAAGCACAATGAAATTAATGCTTGAATCATCTTCATTTTGCTAAAATACACTAATGACAGCAAAAAGTTTGAGTCTACAACATTTAGTTAAGGTGTGAGAGCCAAAATGAACTTTTTATGGCTTTAAATGCATTTTCAGCCTGATTGTACACTTCAGGTGAAAATGTCAAAATCTTCAAAATGAGCAAAAGCACAATGAAATTAATGCTTGAATCATCTGCATTTTGCTAACATACACTAATGACAGCAAAAAGTTTGAGTCTACAACATTTAGTTAAGGTGTGAGAGCCAAAATGAACTTTTTATGGCTTTAAATGCATTTTCAGCCCGATTGTACACTTCAGGTGAAAATGTCAAAATCTTCAAAATGAGCAAAAGCACAATAAAATTAATGCTTGAATCATCTTCATTTTGCTAAAATATACTAATGACAGCAAAAAGTTTGAGTCTACAACATTTAGTTAAGGTGTGAGAGCCAAAATGAACTTTTTATTGCTTTAAACTCGTTTTCAGCCCCTAATTGTACACTTCAGGTGAAAATGTCAAAATCTTCAAAATGAGCAAAAGCACAATGAAATTAATGCTTGAATCATCTTCATTTTGCTAAAATACACTAATGACAGCAAAAAGTTTGAATCTACAACATTTAGTTAAGGTGTGAGAGCCAAAATGAACTTTTTATTGCTTTAAATGCATTTTCAGCCCGATTGTACACTTCAGGTGAAAATGTCAAAATCTTCAAAATGAGCAAAAGCACAATGAAATTAATGCTGGAATCATCTTCATTTTGCTAAAATACACTAATGACAGCAAAAAGTTTGAGTCTACAACATTTAGTTAAGGTGTGAGAGCCAAAATGAACTTTTTATGGCTTTAAATGCATTTTCAGCCCGATTGTACACTTCAGGTGAAAATGTCAAAATCTTCAAAATGAGCAAAAGCACAATGAAATTAATGCTTGAATCATCTTCATTTTGCTAAAATACACTAATGACAGCAAAAAGTTTGAGTCTACAACATTTATTTAAGGTGTGAGAGCCAAAATGAACTTTTTATGGCTTTAAATGCATTTTCAGCCTGATTGTACACTTCAGGTGAAAATGTCAAAATCTTCAAAATGAGCAAAAGCACAATGAAATTAATGCTTGAATCATCTTCATTTTGCTAAAATACACTAATGACAGCAAAAAGTTTGAATCTACAACATTTAGTTAAGGTGTGAGAGCCAAAATGAACTTTTTATTGCTTTAAATGCATTTTCAGCCCGATTGTACACTTCAGGTGAAAATGTCAAAATCTTCAAAATGAGCAAAAGCAAAATGAAATTAATGCTGGAATCATCTTCATTTTGCTAAAATACACTAATGACAGCAAAAAGTTTGAGTCTACAACATTTAGTTAAGGTGTGAGAGCCAAAATGAACTTTTTATGGCTTTAAATGCATTTTCAGCCCGATTGTACACTTCAGGTGAAAATGTCAAAATCTTCAAAATGAGCAAAAGCACAATGAAATTAATGCTTGAATCATCTTCATTTTGCTAAAATACACTAATGACAGCAAAAAGTTTGAGTCTACAACATTTAGTTAAGGTGTGAGAGCCAAAATAAACTTTTTATGGCTTTAAATGCATTTTCAGCCTGATTGTACACTTCAGGTGAAAATGTCAAAATCTTCAAAATGAGCAAAAGCACAATGAAATTAATGCTTGAATCATCTTCATTTTGCTAAAATACACTAATGACAGCAAAAAGTTTGAATCTACAACATTTAGTTAAGGTGTGAGAGCCAAAATGAACTTTTTATTGCTTTAAATGCATTTTCAGCCCGATTGTACACTTCAGGTGAAAATGTCAAAATCTTCAAAATGAGCAAAAGCACAATGAAATTAATGCTTGAATCATCTTCATTTTGCTAAAATACACTAATGACAGCAAAAAGTTTGAGTCTACAACATTTAGTTAAGGTGTGAGAGCCAAAATGAACTTTTTATGGCTTTAAATGCATTTTCAGCCTGATTGTACACTTCAGGTGAAAATGTCAAAATCTTCAAAATGAGCAAAAGCACAATGAAATTAATGCTTGAATCATCTTCATTTTGCTAAAATACACTAATGACAGCAAAAAGTTTGAGTCTACAACATTTAGTTAAGGTGTGAGAGCCAAAATGAACTTTTTATGGCTTTAAATGCATTTTCAGCCTGATTGTACACTTCAGGTGAAAATGTCAAAATCTTCAAAACGAGCAAAAGCACAATGAAATTAATGCTTGAATCATCTTCATTTTGCTAAAATACACTAAAGACAGCAAAAAGTTTGAGTCTACAACATTTAGTTAAGGTGTGAGAGCCAAAATGAACTTTTTATGGCTTTAAATGCATTTTCAGCCCGATTGTACACTTCAGGTGAAAATGTCAAAATCTTCAAAATGAGCAAAAGCACAATAAATTTAATGCTTGAATCATCTTCATTTTGCTAAAATATACTAATGACAGCAAAAAGTTTGAGTCTACAACATTTAGTTAAGGTGTGAGAGCCAAAATGAACTTTTTATTGCTTTAAACGCGTTTTCAGCCCCTAATTGTACACTTCAGGTGAAAATGTCAAAATCTTCAAAATGAGCAAAAGCACAATGAAATTAATGCTTGAATCATCTTCATTTTGCTAAAACACACTAATGACAGCAAAAAGTTTGAGTCTACAACATATAGTTAAGGTGTGAGAGCCAAAATGAACTTTTTATGGCTTTAAATGCATTTTCAGCCTGATTGTACACTTCAGGTGAAAATGTCAAAATCTTTAAAATGAGCAAAAGCACAATGAAATTAATGCTTGAATCATCTGCATTTTGCTAACATACACTAATGACAGCAAAAAGTTTGAGTCTACAACATTTAGTTAAGGTGTGAGAGCCAAAATGAACTTTTTATGGCTTTAAATGCATTTTCAGCCCGATTGTACACTTCAGGTGAAAATGTCAAAATCTTCAAAATGAGCAAAAGCACAATAAAATTAATGCTTGAATCATCTTCATTTTGTAAAATATACTAATGACAGCAAAAAGTTTGAGTCTACAACATTTAGTTAAGGTGTGAGAGCCAAAATGAACTTTTTATTGCTTTAAACGCGTTTTCAGCCCCTAATTGTACACTTCAGGTGAAAATGTCAAAATCTTCAAAATGAGCAAAAGCACAATGAAATTAATGCTTGAATCATCTTCATTTTGCTAAAATACACTAATGACAGCAAAAAGTTTGAGTCTACAACATTTAGTTAAGGTGTGAGAGCCAAAATGAACTTTTTATGGCTTTAAATGCATTTTCAGCCTGATTGTACACTTCAGGTGAAAATGTCAAAATCTTCAAAATGAGCAAAAGCACAATGAAATTAATGCTTGAATCATCTTCATTTTGCTAACATACACTAATGACAGCAAAAAGTTTGAGTCTACAACATTTAGTTAAGGTGTGAGAGCCAAAATGAACTTTTTATGGCTTTAAATGCATTTTCAGCCTGATTGTACACTTCAGGTGAAAATGTCAACATCTTCAAAACGAGCAAAAGCACAATGAAATTAATGCTTGAATCATCTTCATTTTGCTAAAATACACTAAAGACAGCAAAAAGTTTGAGTCTACAACATTTAGTTAAGGTGTGAGAGCCAAAATGAACTTTTTATGGCTTTAAATGCATTTTCAGCCTGATTGTACACTTCAGGTGAAAATGTCAAAATCTTCAAAATGAGCAAAAGCACAATGAAATTAATGCTTGAATCATCTTCATTTTGCTAAAATACACTAATGACAGCAAAAAGTTTGAGTCTACAACATTTAGTTAAGGTGTGAGAGCCAAAATGAACTTTTTATGGCTTTAAATGCATTTTCAGCCCGATTGTACACTTCAGGTGAAAATGTCAAAATCTTCAAAATGAGCAAAAGCACAATGAAATTAATGCTTGAATCATCTTCATTTTGCTAACATACACTAATGACAGCAAAAAGTTTGAGTCTACAACATTTAGTTAAGGTGTGAGAGCCAAAATGAACTTTTTATGGCTTTAAATGCATTTTCAGCCCGATTGTACACTTCAGGTGAAAATGTCAAAATCTTCAAAATGAGCAAAAGCACAATGAAATTAATGCTTGAATCATCTTCATTTTGCTAAAATACACTAATGACAGCAAAAAGTTTGAGTCTACAACATTTAGTTAAGTTGTGAGAGCCAAAATGAACTTTTTATGGCTTTAAATGCATTTTCAGCCTGATTGTACACTTCAGGTGAAAAATTCAAAATCTTCAAAATGAGCAAAAGCACAATGAAATTAATGCTTGAATCATCTTCATTTTGCTAACATACACTAATGACAGCAAAAAGTTTGAGTCTACAACATTTAGTTAAGGTGTGAGAGCCAAAATGAACTTTTTATGGCTTTAAATGCATTTTCAGCCTGATTGTACACTTCAGGTGAAAATGTCAAAATCTTCAAAATGAGCAAAAGCACAATGAAATTAATGCTTGAATCATCTGCATTTTGCTAACATACACTAATGACAGCAAAAAGTTTGAGTCTACAACATTTAGTTAAGGTGTGAGAGCCAAAATGAACTTTTTATGGCTTTAAATGCATTTTCAGCCCGATTGTACACTTCAGGTGAAAATGTCAAAATCTTCAAAATGAGCAAAAGCACAATAAAATTAATGCTTGAATCATCTTCATTTTGCTAAAATATACTAATGACAGCAAAAAGTTTGAGTCTACAACATTTAGTTAAGGTGTGAGAGCCAAAATGAACTTTTTATTGCTTTAAACTCGTTTTCAGCCCCTAATTGTACACTTCAGGTGAAAATGTCAAAATCTTCAAAATGAGCAAAAGCACAATGAAATTAATGCTTGAATCATCTTCATTTTGCTAAAATACACTAATGACAGCAAAAAGTTTGAATCTACAACATTTAGTTAAGGTGTGAGAGCCAAAATGAACTTTTTATTGCTTTAAATGCATTTTCAGCCCGATTGTACACTTCAGGTGAAAATGTCAAAATCTTCAAAATGAGCAAAAGCACAATGAAATTAATGCTGGAATCATCTTCATTTTGCTAAAATACACTAATGACAGCAAAAAGTTTGAGTCTACAACATTTAGTTAAGGTGTGAGAGCCAAAATGAACTTTTTATGGCTTTAAATGCATTTTCAGCCCGATTGTACACTTCAGGTGAAAATGTCAAAATCTTCAAAATGAGCAAAAGCACAATGAAATTAATGCTTGAATCATCTTCATTTTGCTAAAATACACTAATGACAGCAAAAAGTTTGAGTCTACAACATTTATTTAAGGTGTGAGAGCCAAAATGAACTTTTTATGGCTTTAAATGCATTTTCAGCCTGATTGTACACTTCAGGTGAAAATGTCAAAATCTTCAAAATGAGCAAAAGCACAATGAAATTAATGCTTGAATCATCTTCATTTTGCTAAAATACACTAATGACAGCAAAAAGTTTGAATCTACAACATTTAGTTAAGGTGTGAGAGCCAAAATGAACTTTTTATTGCTTTAAATGCATTTTCAGCCCGATTGTACACTTCAGGTGAAAATGTCAAAATCTTCAAAATGAGCAAAAGCAAAATGAAATTAATGCTGGAATCATCTTCATTTTGCTAAAATACACTAATGACAGCAAAAAGTTTGAGTCTACAACATTTAGTTAAGGTGTGAGAGCCAAAATGAACTTTTTATGGCTTTAAATGCATTTTCAGCCCGATTGTACACTTCAGGTGAAAATGTCAAAATCTTCAAAATGAGCAAAAGCACAATGAAATTAATGCTTGAATCATCTTCATTTTGCTAAAATACACTAATGACAGCAAAAAGTTTGAGTCTACAACATTTAGTTAAGGTGTGAGAGCCAAAATAAACTTTTTATGGCTTTAAATGCATTTTCAGCCTGATTGTACACTTCAGGTGAAAATGTCAAAATCTTCAAAATGAGCAAAAGCACAATGAAATTAATGCTTGAATCATCTTCATTTTGCTAAAATACACTAATGACAGCAAAAAGTTTGAATCTACAACATTTAGTTAAGGTGTGAGAGCCAAAATGAACTTTTTATTGCTTTAAATGCATTTTCAGCCCGATTGTACACTTCAGGTGAAAATGTCAAAATCTTCAAAATGAGCAAAAGCACAATGAAATTAATGCTTGAATCATCTTCATTTTGCTAAAATACACTAATGACAGCAAAAAGTTTGAGTCTACAACATTTAGTTAAGGTGTGAGAGCCAAAATGAACTTTTTATGGCTTTAAATGCATTTTCAGCCTGATTGTACACTTCAGGTGAAAATGTCAAAATCTTCAAAATGAGCAAAAGCACAATGAAATTAATGCTTGAATCATCTTCATTTTGCTAAAATACACTAATGACAGCAAAAAGTTTGAGTCTACAACATTTAGTTAAGGTGTGAGAGCCAAAATGAACTTTTTATGGCTTTAAATGCATTTTCAGCCCGATTGTACACTTCAGGTGAAAATGTCAAAATCTTCAAAATGAGCAAAAGCACAATAAATTTAATGCTTGAATCATCTTCATTTTGCTAAAATATACTAATGACAGCAAAAAGTTTGAGTCTACAACATTTAGTTAAGGTGTGAGAGCCAAAATGAACTTTTTATTGCTTTAAACGCGTTTTCAGCCCCTAATTGTACACTTCAGGTGAAAATGTCAAAATCTTCAAAATGAGCAAAAGCACAATGAAATTAATGCTTGAATCATCTTCATTTTGCTAAAACACACTAATGACAGCAAAAAGTTTGAGTCTACAACATATAGTTAAGGTGTGAGAGCCAAAATGAACTTTTTATGGCTTTAAATGCATTTTCAGCCTGATTGTACACTTCAGGTGAAAATGTCAAAATCTTTAAAATGAGCAAAAGCACAATGAAATTAATGCTTGAATCATCTGCATTTTGCTAACATACACTAATGACAGCAAAAAGTTTGAGTCTACAACATTTAGTTAAGGTGTGAGAGCCAAAATGAACTTTTTATGGCTTTAAATGCATTTTCAGCCCGATTGTACACTTCAGGTGAAAATGTCAAAATCTTCAAAATGAGCAAAAGCACAATAAAATTAATGCTTGAATCATCTTCATTTTGTAAAATATACTAATGACAGCAAAAAGTTTGAGTCTACAACATTTAGTTAAGGTGTGAGAGCCAAAATGAACTTTTTATTGCTTTAAACGCGTTTTCAGCCCCTAATTGTACACTTCAGGTGAAAATGTCAAAATCTTCAAAATGAGCAAAAGCACAATGAAATTAATGCTTGAATCATCTTCATTTTGCTAAAATACACTAATGACAGCAAAAAGTTTGAGTCTACAACATTTAGTTAAGGTGTGAGAGCCAAAATGAACTTTTTATGGCTTTAAATGCATTTTCAGCCTGATTGTACACTTCAGGTGAAAATGTCAAAATCTTCAAAATGAGCAAAAGCACAATGAAATTAATGCTTGAATCATCTTCATTTTGCTAACATACACTAATGACAGCAAAAAGTTTGAGTCTACAACATTTAGTTAAGGTGTGAGAGCCAAAATGAACTTTTTATGGCTTTAAATGCATTTTCAGCCCGATTGTACACTTCAGGTGAAAATGTCAAAATCTTCAAAATGAGCAAAAGCACAATGAAATTAATGCTTGAATCATCTTCATTTTGCTAAAATACACTAATGACAGCAAAAAGTTTGAGTCTACAACATTTAGTTAAGGTGTGAGAGCCAAAATGAACTTTTTATGGCTTTAAATGCATTTTCAGCCTGATTGTACACTTCAGGTGAAAATGTCAAAATCTTTAAAATGAGCAAAAGCACAATGAAATTGATGCTTGAATCATCTTCATTTTGCTAACATACACTAATGACAGCAAAAAGTTTGAGTCTACAACATTTAGTTAAGGTGTGAGAGCCAAAATGAACTTTTTATGGCTTTAAATGCATTTTCAGCCCGATTGTACACTTCAGGTGAAAATGTCAAAATCTTCAAAATGAGCAAAAGCACAATGAAATTAATGCTTGAATCATCTTCATTTTGCTAAAATACACTAATGACAGCAAAAAGTTTGAGTCTACAACATTTAGTTAAGGTGTGAGAGCCAAAATGAACTTTTTATGGCTTTAAATGCATTTTCAGCCTGATTGTACACTTCAGGTGAAAATTTCAAAATCTTCAAAATGAGCAAAAGCACAATGAAATTAATGCTTGAATCATCTTCATTTTGCTAACATACACTAATGACAGCAAAAAGTTTGAGTCTACAACATTTAGTTAAGGTGTGAGAGCCAAAATGAACTTTTTATGGCTTTAAATGCATTTTCAGCCTGATTGTACACTTCAGGTGAAAATGTCAAAATCTTCAAAATGAGCAAAAGCACAATGAAATTAATGCTTGAATCATCTTCATTTTGCTAAAATACACTAATGACAGCAAAAAGTTTGAGTCTACAACATTTAGTTAAGGTGTGAGAGCCAAAATGAACTTTTTATGGCTTTAAATGCATTTTCAGCCCGATTGTACACTTCAGGTGAAAATGTCAAAATCTTCAAAATGAGCAAAAGCACAATGAAATTAATGCTTGAATCATCTTCATTTTGCTAACATACACTAATGACAGCAAAAAGTTTGAGTCTACAACATTTAGTTAAGGTGTGAGAGCCAAAATGAACTTTTTATGGCTTTAAATGCATTTTCAGCCCGATTGTACACTTCAGGTGAAAATGTCAAAATCTTCAAAATGAGCAAAAGCACAATGAAATTAATGCTTGAATCATCTTCATTTTGCTAAAATACACTAATGACAGCAAAAAGTTTGAGTCTACAACATTTAGTTAAGGTGTGAGAGCCAAAATGAACTTTTTATGGCTTTAAATGCATTTTCAGCCTGATTGTACACTTCAGGTGAAAATGTCAAAATCTTTAAAATGAGCAAAAGCACAATGAAATTGATGCTTGAATCATCTTCATTTTGCTAACATACACTAATGACAGCAAAAAGTTTGAGTCTACAACATTTAGTTAAGGTGTGAGAGCCAAAATGAACTTTTTATGGCTTTAAATGCATTTTCAGCCCGATTGTACACTTCAGGTGAAAATGTCAAAATCTTCAAAATGAGCAAAAGCACAATGAAATTAATGCTTGAATCATCTTCATTTTGCTAAAATACACTAATGACAGCAAAAAGTTTGAGTCTACAACATTTAGTTAAGGTGTGAGAGCCAAAATGAACTTTTTATTGCTTTAAACGCGTTTTCAGCCCCTAATTGTACACTTCAGGTGAAAATGTCAAAATCTTCAAAATGAGCAAAAGCACAATGAAATTAATGCTTGAATCATCTTCATTTTGCTAAAATACACTAATGACAGCAAAAAGTTTGAGTCTACAACATTTAGTTAAGGTGTGAGAGCCAAAATGAACTTTTTATGGCTTTAAATGCATTTTCAGCCTGATTGTACACTTCAGGTGAAAATGTCAAAATCTTCAAAATGAGCAAAAGCACAATGAAATTAATGCTTGAATCATCTTCATTTTGCTAAAATACACTAATGACAGCAAAAAGTTTGAGTCTACAACATTTAGTTAAGGTGTGAGAGCCAAAATGAACTTTTTATGGCTTTAAATGCATTTTCAGCCCGATTGTACACTTCAGGTGAAAATGTCAAAATCTTCAAAATGAGCAAAAGCACAATGAAATTAATGCTTGAATCATCTTCATTTTGCTAAAATACACTAATGACAGCAAAAAATTTGAGTCTACAACATTTAGTTAAGGTGTGAGAGCCAAAATGAACTTTTTATGGCTTTAAATGCATTTTCAGCCCGATTGTACACTTCAGGTGAAAATGTCAAAATCTTCAAAATGAGCAAAAGCACAATAAAATTAATGCTTGAATCATCTTCATTTTGCTAAAATATACTAATGACAGGAAAAAGTTTGAGTCTACAACATTTAGTTAAGGTGTGAGAGCCAAAATGAACTTTTTATTGCTTTAAACGCGTTTTCAGCCCCTAATTGTACACTTCAGGTGAAAATGTCAAAATCTTCAAAATGAGCAAAAGCACAATGAAATTAATGCTTGAATCATCTTCATTTTGCTAAAATACACTAATGACAGCAAAAAGTTTGAGTCTACAACATTTAGTTAAGGTGTGAGAGCCAAAATGAACTTTTTATGGCTTTAAATGCATTTTCAGCCTGATTGTACACTTCAGGTGAAAATGTCAAAATCTTCAAAATGAGCAAAAGCACAATGAAATTAATGCTTGAATCATCTTCATTTTGCTAACATACACTAATGACAGCAAAAAGTTTGAGTCTACAACATTTAGTTAAGGTGTGAGAGCCAAAATGAACTTTTTATGGCTTTAAATGCATTTTCAGCCTGATTGTACACTTCAGGTGAAAATGTCAAAATCTTCAAAATGAGCAAAAGCACAATGAAATTAATGCTTGAATCGTCTTCATTTTGCTAAAATACACTAATGACAGCAAAAAGTTTGAGTCTACAACATTTAGTTAAGGTGTGAGAGCCAAAATGAACTTTTTATGGCTTTAAATGCATTTTCAGCCTGATTGTACACTTCAGGTGAAAATGTCAAAATCTTCAAAATGAGCAAAAGCACAATGAAATTAATGCTTGAATCATCTTCATTTTGCTAACATACACTAATGACAGCAAAAAGTTTGAGTCTACAACATTTAGTTAAGGTGTGAGAGCCAAAATGAACTTTTTATGGCTTTAAATGCATTTTCAGCCCGATTGTACACTTCAGGTGAAAATGTCAAAATCTTCAAAATGAGCAAAAGCACAATAAAATTAATGCTTGAATCATCTTCATTTTGCTAAAATATACTAATGACAGCAAAAAGTTTGAGTCTACAACATTTAGTTAAGGTGTGAGAGCCAAAATGAACTTTTTATTGCTTTAAACGCGTTTTCAGCCCCGAATTGTACACTTCAGGTGAAAATGTCAAAATCTTCAAAATGAGCAAAAGCACAATGAAATTAATGCTTGAATCATCTTCATTTTGCTAACATACACTAATGACAGCAAAAAGTTTGAGTCTACAACATTTAGTTAAGGTGTGAGAGCCAAAATGAACTTTTTATGGCTTTAAATGCATTTTCAGCCTTATTGTACACTTCAGGTGAAAATGTCAAAATCTTCAAAATGAGCAAAAGCACAATGAAATTAATGCTTGAATCATCTTCATTTTGCTAAAATACACTAATGACAGCAACAAGTTTGAGTCTACAACATTTATTTAAGGTGTGAGAGCCAAAATGAACTTTTTATGGCTTTAAATGCATTTTCAGCCTGATTGTACACTTCAGGTGAAAATGTCAAAATCTTCAAAATGAGCAAAAGCACAATGAAATTAATGCTTGAATCATCTTCATTTTGCTAACATACACTAATGACAGCAAAACGTTTGAGTCTACATCATTTAGTTAAGGTGTGAGAGCCAAAATGAACTTTTTATGGCTTTAAATGCATTTTCAGCCCGATTGTACACTTCAGGTGAAAATGTCAAAATCTTCAAAATGAGCAAAAGCACAATAAAATGAATGCTTGAATCATCTTCATTTTGCTAAAATATACTAATGACAGCAAAAAGTTTGAGTCTACAACATTTAGTTAAGGTGTGAGAGCCAAAATGAACTTTTTATTGCTTTAAACGCGTTTTCAGCCCCTAATTGTACACTTCAGGTGAAAATGTCAAAATCTTCAAAATGAGCAAAAGCACAATGAAATTAATGCTTGAATCATCTTCATTTTGCTAACATACACTAATGACAGCAAAAAGTTTGAGTCTACAACATTTAGTTAAGGTGTGAGAGCCAAAATGAACTTTTTATGGCTTTAAATGCATTTTCAGCCTGATTGTACACTTCAGGTGAAAATGTCAAAATCTTCAAAATGAGCAAAAGCACAATGAAATTAATGCTTGAATCATCTTCATTTTGCTAACATACACTAATGACAGCAAAAAGTTTGAGTCTACAACATTTAGTTAAGGTGTGAGAGCCAAAATGAACTTTTTATGGCTTTAAATGCATTTTCAGCCTGATTGTACACTTCAGGTGAAAATGTCAAAATCTTCAAAATGAGCAAAAGCACAATGAAATTAATGCTTGAATCATCTTCATTTTGCTAAAATACACTAATGACAGCAAAAAGTTTGAATCTACAACATTTAGTTAAGGTGTGAGAGCCAAAATGAACTTTTTATTGCTTTAAATGCATTTTCAGCCCGATTGTACACTTCAGGTGAAAATGTCAAAATCTTCAAAATGAGCAAAAGCACAATGAAATTAATGCTTGAATCATCTTCATTTTGCTAAAATACACTAATGACAGCAAAAAGTTTGAGTCTACAACATTTAGTTAAGGTGTGAGAGCCAAAATGAACTTTTTATGGCTTTAAATGCATTTTCAGCCTGATTGTACACTTCAGGTGAAAATGTCAAAATCTTCAAAATGAGCAAAAGCACAATGAAATTAATGCTTGAATCATCTTCATTTTGCTAACATACACTAATGACAGCAAAAAGTTTGAGTCTACAACATTTAGTTAAGGTGTGAGAGCCAAAATGAACTTTTTATGGCTTTACATGCATTTTCAGCCCGATTGTACACTTCAGGTGAAAATGTCAAAATCTTCAAAATGAGCAAAAGCACAATGAAATTAATGCTTGAATCATCTTCATTTTGCTAAAATACACTAATGACAGCAAAAAGTTTGAGTCTACAACATTTAGTTAAGGTGTGAGAGCCAAAATGAACTTTTTATGGCTTTAAATGCATTTTCAGCCTGATTGTACACTTCAGGTGAAAATGTCAAAATCTTTAAAATGAGCAAAAGCACAATGAAATTGATGCTTGAATCATCTTCATTTTGCTAACATACACTAATGACAGCAAAAAGTTTGAGTCTACAACATTTAGTTAAGGTGTGAGAGCCAAAATGAACTTTTTATGGCTTTAAATGCATTTTCAGCCCGATTGTACACTTCAGGTGAAAATGTCAAAATCTTCAAAATGAGCAAAAGCACAATGAAATTAATGCTTGAATCATCTTCATTTTGCTAAAATACACTAATGACAGCAAAAAGTTTGAGTCTACAACATTTAGTTAAGGTGTGAGAGCCAAAATGAACTTTTTATTGCTTTAAACGCGTTTTCAGCCCCTAATTGTACACTTCAGGTGAAAATGTCAAAATCTTCAAAATGAGCAAAAGCACAATGAAATTAATGCTTGAATCATCTTCATTTTGCTAAAATACACTAATGACAGCAAAAAGTTTGAGTCTACAACATTTAGTTAAGGTGTGAGAGCCAAAATGAACTTTTTATGGCTTTAAATGCATTTTCAGCCTGATTGTACACTTCAGGTGAAAATGTCAAAATCTTCAAAATGAGCAAAAGCACAATGAAATTAATGCTTGAATCATCTTCATTTTGCTAAAATACACTAATGACAGCAAAAAGTTTGAGTCTACAACATTTAGTTAAGGTGTGAGAGCCAAAATGAACTTTTTATGGCTTTAAATGCATTTTCAGCCCGATTGTACACTTCAGGTGAAAATGTCAAAATCTTCAAAATGAGCAAAAGCACAATGAAATTAATGCTTGAATCATCTTCATTTTGCTAAAATACACTAATGACAGCAAAAAATTTGAGTCTACAACATTTAGTTAAGGTGTGAGAGCCAAAATGAACTTTTTATGGCTTTAAATGCATTTTCAGCCCGATTGTACACTTCAGGTGAAAATGTCAAAATCTTCAAAATGAGCAAAAGCACAATAAAATTAATGCTTGAATCATCTTCATTTTGCTAAAATATACTAATGACAGGAAAAAGTTTGAGTCTACAACATTTAGTTAAGGTGTGAGAGCCAAAATGAACTTTTTATTGCTTTAAACGCGTTTTCAGCCCCTAATTGTACACTTCAGGTGAAAATGTCAAAATCTTCAAAATGAGCAAAAGCACAATGAAATTAATGCTTGAATCATCTTCATTTTGCTAAAATACACTAATGACAGCAAAAAGTTTGAGTCTACAACATTTAGTTAAGGTGTGAGAGCCAAAATGAACTTTTTATGGCTTTAAATGCATTTTCAGCCTGATTGTACACTTCAGGTGAAAATGTCAAAATCTTCAAAATGAGCAAAAGCACAATGAAATTAATGCTTGAATCATCTTCATTTTGCTAACATACACTAATGACAGCAAAAAGTTTGAGTCTACAACATTTAGTTAAGGTGTGAGAGCCAAAATGAACTTTTTATGGCTTTAAATGCATTTTCAGCCCGATTGTACACTTCAGGTGAAAATGTCAAAATCTTCAAAATGAGCAAAAGCACAATGAAATTAATGCTTGAATCATCTTCATTTTGCTAAAATACACTAATGACAGCAAAAAGTTTGAGTCTACAACATTTAGTTAAGGTGTGAGAGCCAAAATGAACTTTTTATGGCTTTAAATGCATTTTCAGCCTGATTGTACACTTCAGGTGAAAATGTCAAAATCTTTAAAATGAGCAAAAGCACAATGAAATTGATGCTTGAATCATCTTCATTTTGCTAACATACACTAATGACAGCAAAAAGTTTGAGTCTACAACATTTAGTTAAGGTGTGAGAGCCAAAATGAACTTTTTATGGCTTTAAATGCATTTTCAGCCCGATTGTACACTTCAGGTGAAAATGTCAAAATCTTCAAAATGAGCAAAAGCACAATGAAATTAATGCTTGAATCATCTTCATTTTGCTAAAATACACTAATGACAGCAAAAAGTTTGAGTCTACAACATTTAGTTAAGGTGTGAGAGCCAAAATGAACTTTTTATGGCTTTAAATGCATTTTCAGCCTGATTGTACACTTCAGGTGAAAATTTCAAAATCTTCAAAATGAGCAAAAGCACAATGAAATTAATGCTTGAATCATCTTCATTTTGCTAACATACACTAATGACAGCAAAAAGTTTGAGTCTACAACATTTAGTTAAGGTGTGAGAGCCAAAATGAACTTTTTATGGCTTTAAATGCATTTTCAGCCTGATTGTACACTTCAGGTGAAAATGTCAAAATCTTCAAAATGAGCAAAAGCACAATGAAATTAATGCTTGAATCATCTTCATTTTGCTAAAATACACTAATGACAGCAAAAAGTTTGAGTCTACAACATTTAGTTAAGGTGTGAGAGCCAAAATGAACTTTTTATGGCTTTAAATGCATTTTCAGCCCGATTGTACACTTCAGGTGAAAATGTCAAAATCTTCAAAATGAGCAAAAGCACAATGAAATTAATGCTTGAATCATCTTCATTTTGCTAACATACACTAATGACAGCAAAAAGTTTGAGTCTACAACATTTAGTTAAGGTGTGAGAGCCAAAATGAACTTTTTATGGCTTTAAATGCATTTTCAGCCCGATTGTACACTTCAGGTGAAAATGTCAAAATCTTCAAAATGAGCAAAAGCACAATGAAATTAATGCTTGAATCATCTTCATTTTGCTAAAATACACTAATGACAGCAAAAAGTTTGAGTCTACAACATTTAGTTAAGGTGTGAGAGCCAAAATGAACTTTTTATGGCTTTAAATGCATTTTCAGCCTGATTGTACACTTCAGGTGAAAATGTCAAAATCTTTAAAATGAGCAAAAGCACAATGAAATTGATGCTTGAATCATCTTCATTTTGCTAACATACACTAATGACAGCAAAAAGTTTGAGTCTACAACATTTAGTTAAGGTGTGAGAGCCAAAATGAACTTTTTATGGCTTTAAATGCATTTTCAGCCCGATTGTACACTTCAGGTGAAAATGTCAAAATCTTCAAAATGAGCAAAAGCACAATGAAATTAATGCTTGAATCATCTTCATTTTGCTAAAATACACTAATGACAGCAAAAAGTTTGAGTCTACAACATTTAGTTAAGGTGTGAGAGCCAAAATGAACTTTTTATTGCTTTAAACGCGTTTTCAGCCCCTAATTGTACACTTCAGGTGAAAATGTCAAAATCTTCAAAATGAGCAAAAGCACAATGAAATTAATGCTTGAATCATCTTCATTTTGCTAAAATACACTAATGACAGCAAAAAGTTTGAGTCTACAACATTTAGTTAAGGTGTGAGAGCCAAAATGAACTTTTTATGGCTTTAAATGCATTTTCAGCCTGATTGTACACTTCAGGTGAAAATGTCAAAATCTTCAAAATGAGCAAAAGCACAATGAAATTAATGCTTGAATCATCTTCATTTTGCTAAAATACACTAATGACAGCAAAAAGTTTGAGTCTACAACATTTAGTTAAGGTGTGAGAGCCAAAATGAACTTTTTATGGCTTTAAATGCATTTTCAGCCCGATTGTACACTTCAGGTGAAAATGTCAAAATCTTCAAAATGAGCAAAAGCACAATGAAATTAATGCTTGAATCATCTTCATTTTGCTAAAATACACTAATGACAGCAAAAAATTTGAGTCTACAACATTTAGTTAAGGTGTGAGAGCCAAAATGAACTTTTTATGGCTTTAAATGCATTTTCAGCCCGATTGTACACTTCAGGTGAAAATGTCAAAATCTTCAAAATGAGCAAAAGCACAATAAAATTAATGCTTGAATCATCTTCATTTTGCTAAAATATACTAATGACAGGAAAAAGTTTGAGTCTACAACATTTAGTTAAGGTGTGAGAGCCAAAATGAACTTTTTATTGCTTTAAACGCGTTTTCAGCCCCTAATTGTACACTTCAGGTGAAAATGTCAAAATCTTCAAAATGAGCAAAAGCACAATGAAATTAATGCTTGAATCATCTTCATTTTGCTAAAATACACTAATGACAGCAAAAAGTTTGAGTCTACAACATTTAGTTAAGGTGTGAGAGCCAAAATGAACTTTTTATGGCTTTAAATGCATTTTCAGCCTGATTGTACACTTCAGGTGAAAATGTCAAAATCTTCAAAATGAGCAAAAGCACAATGAAATTAATGCTTGAATCATCTTCATTTTGCTAACATACACTAATGACAGCAAAAAGTTTGAGTCTACAACATTTAGTTAAGGTGTGAGAGCCAAAATGAACTTTTTATGGCTTTAAATGCATTTTCAGCCCGATTGTACACTTCAGGTGAAAATGTCAAAATCTTCAAAATGAGCAAAAGCACAATGAAATTAATGCTTGAATCATCTTCATTTTGCTAAAATACACTAATGACAGCAAAAAGTTTGAGTCTACAACATTTAGTTAAGGTGTGAGAGCCAAAATGAACTTTTTATGGCTTTAAATGCATTTTCAGCCTGATTGTACACTTCAGGTGAAAATGTCAAAATCTTTAAAATGAGCAAAAGCACAATGAAATTGATGCTTGAATCATCTTCATTTTGCTAACATACACTAATGACAGCAAAAAGTTTGAGTCTACAACATTTAGTTAAGGTGTGAGAGCCAAAATGAACTTTTTATGGCTTTAAATGCATTTTCAGCCCGATTGTACACTTCAGGTGAAAATGTCAAAATCTTCAAAATGAGCAAAAGCACAATGAAATTAATGCTTGAATCATCTTCATTTTGCTAAAATACACTAATGACAGCAAAAAGTTTGAGTCTACAACATTTAGTTAAGGTGTGAGAGCCAAAATGAACTTTTTATGGCTTTAAATGCATTTTCAGCCTGATTGTACACTTCAGGTGAAAATTTCAAAATCTTCAAAATGAGCAAAAGCACAATGAAATTAATGCTTGAATCATCTTCATTTTGCTAACATACACTAATGACAGCAAAAAGTTTGAGTCTACAACATTTAGTTAAGGTGTGAGAGCCAAAATGAACTTTTTATGGCTTTAAATGCATTTTCAGCCTGATTGTACACTTCAGGTGAAAATGTCAAAATCTTCAAAATGAGCAAAAGCACAATGAAATTAATGCTTGAATCATCTTCATTTTGCTAAAATACACTAATGACAGCAAAAAGTTTGAGTCTACAACATTTAGTTAAGGTGTGAGAGCCAAAATGAACTTTTTATGGCTTTAAATGCATTTTCAGCCCGATTGTACACTTCAGGTGAAAATGTCAAAATCTTCAAAATGAGCAAAAGCACAATGAAATTAATGCTTGAATCATCTTCATTTTGCTAACATACACTAATGACAGCAAAAAGTTTGAGTCTACAACATTTAGTTAAGGTGTGAGAGCCAAAATGAACTTTTTATGGCTTTAAATGCATTTTCAGCCAGATTGTACACTTCAGGTGAAAATGTCAAAATCTTCAAAATGAGCAAAAGCACAATGAAATTAATGCTTGAATCATCTTCATTTTGCTAAAATACACTAATGACAGCAAAAAGTTTGAGTCTACAACATTTAGTTAAGGTGTGAGAGCCAAAATGAACTTTTTATGGCTTTAAATGCATTTTCAGCCTGATTGTACACTTCAGGTGAAAAATTCAAAATCTTCAAAATGAGCAAAAGCACAATGAAATTAATGCTTGAATCATCTTCATTTTGCTAACATACACTAATGACAGCAAAAAGTTTGAGTCTACAACATTTAGTTAAGGTGTGAGAGCCAAAATGAACTTTTTATGGCTTTAAATGCATTTTCAGCCCGATTGTACACTTCAGGTGAAAATGTCAAAATCTTCAAAATGAGCAAAAGCACAATGAAATTAATGCTTGAATCATCTTCATTTTGCTAACATACACTAATGACAGCAAAAAATTTGAGTCTACAACATTTAGTTAAGGTGTGAGAGCCAAAATGAACTTTTTATGGCTTTAAATGCATTTTCAGCCCGATTGTACACTTCAGGTGAAAATGTCAAAATCTTCAAAATGAGCAAAAGCACAATAAAATTAATGCTTGAATCATCTTCATTTTGCTAAAATATACTAATGACAGCAAAAAGTTTGAGTCTACAACATTTAGTTAAGGTGTGAGAGCCAAAATGAACTTTTTATTGCTTTAAACGCGTTTTCAGCCCCTAATTGTACACTTCAGGTGAAAATGTCAAAATCTTCAAAATGAGCAAAAGCACAATGAAATTAATGCTTGAATCATCTTCATTTTGCTAAAATACACTAATGACAGCAAAAAGTTTGAGTCTACAACATTTAGTTAAGGTGTGAGAGCCAAAATGAACTTTTTATGGCTTTAAATGCATTTTCAGCCTGATTGTACACTTCAGGTGAAAATGTCAAAATCTTCAAAATGAGCAAAAGCACAATGAAATTAATGCTTGAATCATCTTCATTTTGCTAACATACACTAATGACAGCAAAAAGTTTGAGTCTACAAGATTTAGTTAAGGTGTGAGAGCCAAAATGAACTTTTTATTGCTTTAAACGCGTTTTCAGCCCCTAATTGTACACTTCAGGTGAAAATGTCAAAATCTTCAAAATGAGCAAAAGCACAATGAAATTAATGCTTGAATCATCTTCATTTTGCTAACATACACTAATGACAGCAAAAAGTTTGAGTCTACAACATTTAGTTAAGGTGTGAGAGCCAAAATGAACTTTTTATGGCTTTAAATGCATTTTCAGCCTGATTGTACACTTCAGGTGAAAATGTCAAAATCTTCAAAATGAGCAAAAGCACAATGAAATTAATGCTTGAATCATCTTCATTTTGCTAAAATACACTAATGACAGCAAAAAGTTTGAGTCTACAACATTTAGTTAAGGTGTGAGAGCCAAAATGAACTTTTTATTGCTTTAAACGCGTTTTCAGCCCCTAATTGTACACTTCAGGTGAAAATGTCAAAATCTTCAAAATGAGCAAAAGCACAATGAAATTAATGCTTGAATCATCTTCATTTTGCTAAAATACACTAATGACAGCAAAAAGTTTGAGTCTACAACATTTAGTTAAGGTGTGAGAGCCAAAATGAACTTTTTATGGCTTTAAATGCATTTTCAGCCTGATTGTACACTTCAGGTGAAAATGTCAAAATCTTCAAAATGAGCAAAAGCACAATGAAATTAATGCTTGAATCATCTTCATTTTGCTAACATACACTAATGACAGCAAAAAGTTTGAGTCTACAACATTTAGTTAAGGTGTGAGAGCCAAAATGAACTTTTTATGGCTTTAAATGCATTTTCAGCCCGATTGTACACTTCAGGTGAAAATGTCAAAATCTTCAAAATGAGCAAAAGCACAATGAAATTAATGCTTGAATCATCTTCATTTTGCTAAAATACACTAATGACAGCAAAAAGTTTGAGTCTACAACATTTAGTTAAGGTGTGAGAGCCAAAATGAACTTTTTATGGCTTTAAATGCATTTTCAGCCTGATTGTACACTTCAGGTGAAAATGTCAAAATCTTTAAAATGAGCAAAAGCACAATGAAATTGATGCTTGAATCATCTTCATTTTGCTAACATACACTAATGACAGCAAAAAGTTTGAGTCTACAACATTTAGTTAAGGTGTGAGAGCCAAAATGAACTTTTTATGGCTTTAAATGCATTTTCAGCCCGATTGTACACTTCAGGTGAAAATGTCAAAATCTTCAAAATGAGCAAAAGCACAATGAAATTAATGCTTGAATCATCTTCATTTTGCTAAAATACACTAATGACAGCAAAAAGTTTGAGTCTACAACATTTAGTTAAGGTGTGAGAGCCAAAATGAACTTTTTATTGCTTTAAACGCGTTTTCAGCCCCTAATTGTACACTTCAGGTGAAAATGTCAAAATCTTCAAAATGAGCAAAAGCACAATGAAATTAATGCTTGAATCATCTTCATTTTGCTAAAATACACTAATGACAGCAAAAAGTTTGAGTCTACAACATTTAGTTAAGGTGTGAGAGCCAAAATGAACTTTTTATGGCTTTAAATGCATTTTCAGCCTGATTGTACACTTCAGGTGAAAATGTCAAAATCTTCAAAATGAGCAAAAGCACAATGAAATTAATGCTTGAATCATCTTCATTTTGCTAAAATACACTAATGACAGCAAAAAGTTTGAGTCTACAACATTTAGTTAAGGTGTGAGAGCCAAAATGAACTTTTTATGGCTTTAAATGCATTTTCAGCCCGATTGTACACTTCAGGTGAAAATGTCAAAATCTTCAAAATGAGCAAAAGCACAATGAAATTAATGCTTGAATCATCTTCATTTTGCTAAAATACACTAATGACAGCAAAAAATTTGAGTCTACAACATTTAGTTAAGGTGTGAGAGCCAAAATGAACTTTTTATGGCTTTAAATGCATTTTCAGCCCGATTGTACACTTCAGGTGAAAATGTCAAAATCTTCAAAATGAGCAAAAGCACAATAAAATTAATGCTTGAATCATCTTCATTTTGCTAAAATATACTAATGACAGGAAAAAGTTTGAGTCTACAACATTTAGTTAAGGTGTGAGAGCCAAAATGAACTTTTTATTGCTTTAAACGCGTTTTCAGCCCCTAATTGTACACTTCAGGTGAAAATGTCAAAATCTTCAAAATGAGCAAAAGCACAATGAAATTAATGCTTGAATCATCTTCATTTTGCTAAAATACACTAATGACAGCAAAAAGTTTGAGTCTACAACATTTAGTTAAGGTGTGAGAGCCAAAATGAACTTTTTATGGCTTTAAATGCATTTTCAGCCTGATTGTACACTTCAGGTGAAAATGTCAAAATCTTCAAAATGAGCAAAAGCACAATGAAATTAATGCTTGAATCATCTTCATTTTGCTAACATACACTAATGACAGCAAAAAGTTTGAGTCTACAACATTTAGTTAAGGTGTGAGAGCCAAAATGAACTTTTTATGGCTTTAAATGCATTTTCAGCCCGATTGTACACTTCAGGTGAAAATGTCAAAATCTTCAAAATGAGCAAAAGCACAATGAAATTAATGCTTGAATCATCTTCATTTTGCTAAAATACACTAATGACAGCAAAAAGTTTGAGTCTACAACATTTAGTTAAGGTGTGAGAGCCAAAATGAACTTTTTATGGCTTTAAATGCATTTTCAGCCTGATTGTACACTTCAGGTGAAAATGTCAAAATCTTTAAAATGAGCAAAAGCACAATGAAATTGATGCTTGAATCATCTTCATTTTGCTAACATACACTAATGACAGCAAAAAGTTTGAGTCTACAACATTTAGTTAAGGTGTGAGAGCCAAAATGAACTTTTTATGGCTTTAAATGCATTTTCAGCCCGATTGTACACTTCAGGTGAAAATGTCAAAATCTTCAAAATGAGCAAAAGCACAATGAAATTAATGCTTGAATCATCTTCATTTTGCTAAAATACACTAATGACAGCAAAAAGTTTGAGTCTACAACATTTAGTTAAGGTGTGAGAGCCAAAATGAACTTTTTATGGCTTTAAATGCATTTTCAGCCTGATTGTACACTTCAGGTGAAAATTTCAAAATCTTCAAAATGAGCAAAAGCACAATGAAATTAATGCTTGAATCATCTTCATTTTGCTAACATACACTAATGACAGCAAAAAGTTTGAGTCTACAACATTTAGTTAAGGTGTGAGAGCCAAAATGAACTTTTTATGGCTTTAAATGCATTTTCAGCCTGATTGTACACTTCAGGTGAAAATGTCAAAATCTTCAAAATGAGCAAAAGCACAATGAAATTAATGCTTGAATCATCTTCATTTTGCTAAAATACACTAATGACAGCAAAAAGTTTGAGTCTACAACATTTAGTTAAGGTGTGAGAGCCAAAATGAACTTTTTATGGCTTTAAATGCATTTTCAGCCCGATTGTACACTTCAGGTGAAAATGTCAAAATCTTCAAAATGAGCAAAAGCACAATGAAATTAATGCTTGAATCATCTTCATTTTGCTAACATACACTAATGACAGCAAAAAGTTTGAGTCTACAACATTTAGTTAAGGTGTGAGAGCCAAAATGAACTTTTTATGGCTTTAAATGCATTTTCAGCCCGATTGTACACTTCAGGTGAAAATGTCAAAATCTTCAAAATGAGCAAAAGCACAATGAAATTAATGCTTGAATCATCTTCATTTTGCTAAAATACACTAATGACAGCAAAAAGTTTGAGTCTACAACATTTAGTTAAGGTGTGAGAACCAAAATGAACTTTTTATGGCTTTAAATGCATTTTCAGCCTGATTGTACACTTCAGGTGAAAATGTCAAAATCTTTAAAATGAGCAAAAGCACAATGAAATTGATGCTTGAATCATCTTCATTTTGCTAACATACACTAATGACAGCAAAAAGTTTGAGTCTACAACATTTAGTTAAGGTGTGAGAGCCAAAATGAACTTTTTATGGCTTTAAATGCATTTTCAGCCCGATTGTACACTTCAGGTGAAAATGTCAAAATCTTCAAAATGAGCAAAAGCACAATGAAATTAATGCTTGAATCATCTTCATTTTGCTAAAATACACTAATGACAGCAAAAAGTTTGAGTCTACAACATTTAGTTAAGGTGTGAGAGCCAAAATGAACTTTTTATTGCTTTAAACGCGTTTTCAGCCCCTAATTGTACACTTCAGGTGAAAATGTCAAAATCTTCAAAATGAGCAAAAGCACAATGAAATTAATGCTTGAATCATCTTCATTTTGCTAAAATACACTAATGACAGCAAAAAGTTTGAGTCTACAACATTTAGTTAAGGTGTGAGAGCCAAAATGAACTTTTTATGGCTTTAAATGCATTTTCAGCCTGATTGTACACTTCAGGTGAAAATGTCAAAATCTTCAAAATGAGCAAAAGCACAATGAAATTAATGCTTGAATCATCTTCATTTTGCTAAAATACACTAATGACAGCAAAAAGTTTGAGTCTACAACATTTAGTTAAGGTGTGAGAGCCAAAATGAACTTTTTATGGCTTTAAATGCATTTTCAGCCCGATTGTACACTTCAGGTGAAAATGTCAAAATCTTCAAAATGAGCAAAAGCACAATGAAATTAATGCTTGAATCATCTTCATTTTGCTAAAATACACTAATGACAGCAAAAAGTTTGAGTCTACAACATTTAGTTAAGGTGTGAGAGCCAAAATGAACTTTTTATGGCTTTAAATGCATTTTCAGCCTGATTGTACACTTCAGGTGAAAATGTCAAAATCTTCAAAATGAGCAAAAGCACAATGAAATTAATGCTTGAATCATCTTCATTTTGCTAACATACACTAATGACAGCAAAAAGTTTGAGTCTACAACATTTAGTTAAGGTGTGAGAGCCAAAATGAACTTTTTATGGCTTTAAATGCATTTTCAGCCCGATTGTACACTTCAGGTGAAAATGTCAAAATCTTCAAAATGAGCAAAAGCACAATGAAATTAATGCTTGAATCATCTTCATTTTGCTAAAATACACTAATGACAGCAAAAAGTTTGAGTCTACAACATTTAGTTAAGGTGTGAGAGCCAAAATGAACTTTTTATGGCTTTAAATGCATTTTCAGCCTGATTGTACACTTCAGGTGAAAATGTCAAAATCTTTAAAATGAGCAAAAGCACAATGAAATTGATGCTTGAATCATCTTCATTTTGCTAACATACACTAATGACAGCAAAAAGTTTGAGTCTACAACATTTAGTTAAGGTGTGAGAGCCAAAATGAACTTTTTATGGCTTTAAATGCATTTTCAGCCCGATTGTACACTTCAGGTGAAAATGTCAAAATCTTCAAAATGAGCAAAAGCACAATGAAATTAATGCTTGAATCATCTTCATTTTGCTAAAATACACTAATGACAGCAAAAAGTTTGAGTCTACAACATTTAGTTAAGGTGTGAGAGCCAAAATGAACTTTTTATGGCTTTAAATGCATTTTCAGCCCGATTGTACACTTCAGGTGAAAATGTCAAAATCTTCAAAATGAGCAAAAGCACAATGAAATTAATGCTTGAATCATCTTCATTTTGCTAACATACACTAATGACAGCAAAAAGTTTGAGTCTACAACATTTAGTTAAGGTGTGAGAGCCAAAATGAACTTTTTATGGCTTTAAATGCATTTTCAGCCAGATTGTACACTTCAGGTGAAAATGTCAAAATCTTCAAAATGAGCAAAAGCACAATGAAATTAATGCTTGAATCATCTTCATTTTGCTAAAATACACTAATGACAGCAAAAAGTTTGAGTCTACAACATTTAGTTAAGGTGTGAGAGCCAAAATGAACTTTTTATGGCTTTAAATGCATTTTCAGCCTGATTGTACACTTCAGGTGAAAAATTCAAAATCTTCAAAATGAGCAAAAGCACAATGAAATTAATGCTTGAATCATCTTCATTTTGCTAACATACACTAATGACAGCAAAAAGTTTGAGTCTACAACATTTAGTTAAGGTGTGAGAGCCAAAATGAACTTTTTATGGCTTTAAATGCATTTTCAGCCCGATTGTACACTTCAGGTGAAAATGTCAAAATCTTCAAAATGAGCAAAAGCACAATGAAATTAATGCTTGAATCATCTTCATTTTGCTAACATACACTAATGACAGCAAAAAATTTGAGTCTACAACATTTAGTTAAGGTGTGAGAGCCAAAATGAACTTTTTATGGCTTTAAATGCATTTTCAGCCCGATTGTACACTTCAGGTGAAAATGTCAAAATCTTCAAAATGAGCAAAAGCACAATAAAATTAATGCTTGAATCATCTTCATTTTGCTAAAATATACTAATGACAGCAAAAAGTTTGAGTCTACAACATTTAGTTAAGGTGTGAGAGCCAAAATGAACTTTTTATTGCTTTAAACGCGTTTTCAGCCCCTAATTGTACACTTCAGGTGAAAATGTCAAAATCTTCAAAATGAGCAAAAGCACAATGAAATTAATGCTTGAATCATCTTCATTTTGCTAAAATACACTAATGACAGCAAAAAGTTTGAGTCTACAACATTTAGTTAAGGTGTGAGAGCCAAAATGAACTTTTTATGGCTTTAAATGCATTTTCAGCCTGATTGTACACTTCAGGTGAAAATGTCAAAATCTTCAAAATGAGCAAAAGCACAATGAAATTAATGCTTGAATCATCTTCATTTTGCTAACATACACTAATGACAGCAAAAAGTTTGAGTCTACAAGATTTAGTTAAGGTGTGAGAGCCAAAATGAACTTTTTATGGCTTTAAATGCATTTTCAGCCCGATTGTACACTTCAGGTGAAAATGTCAAAATCTTCAAAATGAGCAAAAGCACAATGAAATTAATGCTTGAATCATCTTCATTTTGCTAAAATACACTAATGACAGCAAAAAGTTTGAGTCTACAACATTTAGTTAAGGTGTGAGAGCCAAAATGAACTTTTTATGGCTTTAAATGCATTTTCAGCCTGATTGTACACTTCAGGTGAAAATGTCAAAATCTTCAAAATGAGCAAAAGCACAATGAAATTAATGCTTGAATCATCTTCATTTTGCTAAAATACACTAATGACAGCAAAAAGTTTGAGTCTACAACATTTAGTTAAGGTGTGAGAGCCAAAATGAACTTTTTATGGCTTTAAATGCATTTTCAGCCTGATTGTACACTTCAGGTGAAAATGTCAAAATCTTCAATATGAGCAAAAGCACAATGAAATTAATGCTTGAATCATCTTCATTTTGCTAACATACACTAATGACAGCAAAAAGTTTGAGTCTACAACATTTAGTTAAGGTGTGAGAGCCAAAATGAACTTTTTATGGCTTTAAATGCATTTTCAGCCCGATTGTACACTTCAGGTGAAAATGTCAAAATCTTCAAAATGAGCAAAAGCACAATGAAATTAATGCTTGAATCATCTTCATTTTGCTAAAATATACTAATGACAGCAAAAAGTTTGAGTCTACAACATTTAGTTAAGGTGTGAGAGCCAAAATGAACTTTTTATTGCTTTAAACGCGTTTTCAGCCCCTAATTGTACACTTCAGGTGAAAATGTCAAAATCTTCAAAATGAGCAAAAGCACAATGAAATTAATGCTTGAATCATCTTCATTTTGCTAACATACACTAATGACAGCAAAAAGTTTGAGTCTACAACATTTAGTTAAGGTGTGAGAGCCAAAATGAACTTTTTATGGCTTTAAATGCATTTTCAGCCGATTGTACACTTCAGGTGAAAATGTCAAAATCTTCAAAATGAGCAAAAGCACAATGAAATTAATGCTTGAATCATCTTCATTTTGCTAAAATACACTAATGACAGCAAAAAATTTGAGTCTACAACATTTAGTTAAGGTGTGAGAGCCAAAATGAACTTTTTATGGCTTTAAATGCATTTTCAGCCTGATTGTACACTTCAGGTGAAAATGTCAAAATCTTCAAAATGAGCAAAAGCACAATGAAATTAATGCTTGAATCATCTTCATTTTGCTAACATACACTAATGACAGCAAAAAGTTTGAGTCTACAACATTTAGTTAAGGTGTGAAGCCAAAATGAACTTTTTATGGCTTTAAATGCATTTTCAGCCCGATTGTACACTTCAGGTGAAAATGTCAAAATCTTCAAAATGAGCAAAAGCACAATGAAATTAATGCTTGAATCATCTTCATTTTGCTAAAATACACTAATGACAGCAAAAAGTTTGAGTCTACAACATTTAGTTAAGGTGTGAGAGCCAAAATGAACTTTTTATGGCTTTAAATGCATTTTCAGCCTGATTGTACACTTCAGGTGAAAATGTCAAAATCTTCAAAATGAGCAAAAGCACAATGAAATTAATGATTGAATCATCTTCATTTTGCTAACATACACTAATGACAGCAAAAAGTTTGAGTCTACAACATTTAGTTAAGGTGTGAGAGCCAAAATGAACTTTTTATGGCTTTAAATGCATTTTCAGCCTGATTGTACACTTCAGGTGAAAATGTCAAAATCTTCAAAATGAGCAAAAGCACAATGAAATTAATGCTTGAATCATCTTCATTTTGCTAAAATACACTAATGACAGCAAAAAGTTTGAGTCTACAACATTTAGTTAAGGTGTGAGAGCCAAAATGAACTTTTTATGGCTTTAAATGCATTTTCAGCCTGATTGTACACTTCAGGTGAAAATGTCAAAATCTTTAAAATGAGCAAAAGCACAATGAAATTGATGCTTGAATCATCTTCATTTTGCTAACATACACTAATGACAGCAAAAAGTTTGAGTCTACAACATTTAGTTAAGGTGTGAGAGCCAAAATGAACTTTTTATGGCTTTAAATGCATTTTCAGCCCGATTGTACACTTCAGGTGAAAATGTCAAAATCTTCAAAATGAGCAAAAGCACAATGAAATTAATGCTTGAATCATCTTCATTTTGCTAAAATACACTAATGACAGCAAAAAGTTTGAGTCTACAACATTTAGTTAAGGTGTGAGAGCCAAAATGAACTTTTTATGGCTTTAAATGCATTTTCAGCCTGATTGTACACTTCAGGTGAAAATTTCAAAATCTTCAAAATGAGCAAAAGCACAATGAAATTAATGCTTGAATCATCTTCATTTTGCTAACATACACTAATGACAGCAAAAAGTTTGAGTCTACAACATTTAGTTAAGGTGTGAGAGCCAAAATGAACTTTTTATGGCTTTAAATGCATTTTCAGCCTGATTGTACACTTCAGGTGAAAATGTCAAAATCTTCAAAATGAGCAAAAGCACAATGAAAGCACAATGATATTAATGCTTGAATCATCTTCATTTTGCTAACATACACTAATGACAGCAAAAAGTTTGAGTCTACAACATTTAGTTAAGGTGTGAGAGCCAAAATGAACTTTTTATGGCTTTAAATGCATTTTCAGCCCGATTGTACACTTCAGGTGAAAATGTCAAAATCTTCAAAATGAGCAAAAGCACAATAAAATTAATGCTTGAATCATCTTCATTTTGCTAAAATATACTAATGACAGCAAAACGTTTGAGTCTACAACATTTAGTTAAGGTGTGAGAGCCAAAATGAACTTTTTATTGCTTTAAACGCGTTTTCAGCCCCTAATTGTACACTTCAGGTGAAAATGTCAAAATCTTCAAAATGAGCAAAAGCACAATGAAATTAATGCTTGAATCATCTTCATTTTGCTAAAATACACTAATGACAGCAAAAAGTTTGAGTCTACAACATTTAGTTAAGGTGTGAGAGCCAAAATGAACTTTTTATGGCTTTAAATGCATTTTCAGCCTGATTGTACACTTCAGGTGAAAATGTCAAAATCTTCAAAATGAGCAAAAGCACAATGAAATTAATGCTTGAATCATCTTCATTTTGCTAACATACACTAATGACAGCAAAAAGTTTGAGTCTACAACATTTAGTTAAGGTGTGAGAGCCAAAATGAACTTTTTATGGCTTTAAATGCATTTTCAGCCTGATTGTACACTTCAGGTGAAAATGTCAAAATCTTCAAAATGAGCAAAAGCACAATGAAATTAATGCTTGAATCATCTTCATTTTGCTAAAATACACTAATGACAGCAAAAAGTTTGAGTCTACAACATTTAGTTAAGGTGTGAGAGCCAAAATGAACTTTTTATGGCTTTAAATGCATTTTCAGCCTGATTGTACACTTCAGGTGAAAATGTCAAAATCTTCAAAATGAGCAAAAGCACAATGAAATTAATGCTTGAATCATCTTCATTTTGCTAAAATACACTAATGACAGCAAAAAGTTTGAGTCTACAACATTTAGTTAAGGTGTGAGAGCCAAAATGAACTTTTTATGGCTTTAAATGCATTTTCAGCCTGATTGTACACTTCAGGTGAAAATGTCAAAATCTTCAAAATGAGCAAAAACACAATGAAATTAATGCTTGAATCATCTTCATTTTGCTAACATACACTAATGACAGCAAAAATTTTGAGTCTACAACATTTAGTTAAGGTGTGAGAGCCAAAATGAACTTTTTATGGCTTTAAATGCATTTTCAGCCTGATTGTACACTTCAGGTGAAAATGTCAAAATCTTCAAAATGAGCAAAAGCACAATGAAATTAATGCTTGAATCATCTTCATTTTGCTAAAATACACTAATGACAGCAAAAAGTTTGAGTCTACAACATTTAGTTAAGGTGTGAGAGCCAAAATGAACTTTTTATTGCTTTAAACGCGTTTTCAGCCCCTAATTGTACACTTCAGGTGAAAATGTCAAAATCTTCAAAATGAGCAAAAGCACAATGAAATTAATGCTTGAATCATCTTCATTTTGCTAAAATACACTAATGACAGCAAAAAGTTTGAGTCTACAACATTTAGTTAAGGTGTGAGAGCCAAAATGAACTTTTTATGGCTTTAAATGCATTTTCAGCCTGATTGTACACTTCAGGTGAAAATGTCAAAATCTTCAAAATGAGCAAAAGCACAATGAAATTAATGCTTGAATCATCTTCATTTTGCTAACATACACTAATGACAGCAAAAAGTTTGAGTCTACAACATTTAGTTAAGGTGTGAGAGCCAAAATGAACTTTTTATGCTTTAAATGCATTTTCAGCCTGATTGTACACTTCAGGTGAAAATGTCAAAATCTTCAAAATGAGCAAAAGCACAATGAAATTAATGCTTGAATCATCTTCATTTTGCTAACATACACTAATGACAGCAAAAAGTTTGAGTCTACAACATTTAGTTAAGGTGTGAGAGCCAAAATGAACTTTTTATGGCTTTAAATGCATTTTCAGCCTGATTGTACACTTCAGGTGAAAATGTCAAAATCTTCAAAATGAGCAAAAGCACAATGAAATTAATGCTTGAATCATCTTCATTTTGCTAACATACACTAATGACAGCAAAAAGTTTGAGTCTACAACATTTAGTTAAGGTGTGAGAGCCAAAATGAACTTTTTATGGCTTTAAATGCATTTTCAGCCTGATTGTACACTTCAGGTGAAAATGTCAAAATCTTCAAAATGAGCAAAAGCACAATGAAATTAATGCTTGAATCATCTTCATTTTGCTAAAATACACTAATGACAGCAAAAAGTTTGAGTCTACAACATTTAGTTAAGGTGTGAGAGCCAAAATGAACTTTTTATGGCTTTAAATGCATTTTCAGCCTGATTGTACACTTCAGGTGAAAATGTCAAAATCTTCAAAATGAGCAAAAGCACAATGAAATTAATGCTTGAATCATCTTCATTTTGCTAACATACACTAATGACAGCAAAAAGTTTGAGTCTACAACATTTAGTTAAGGTGTGAGAGCCAAAATGAACTTTTTATGGCTTTAAATGCATTTTCAGCCTGATTGTACACTTCAGGTGAAAATGTCAAAATCTTCAAAATGAGCAAAAGCACAATGAAATTAATGCTTGAATCATCTTCATTTTGCTAAAATACACTAATGACAGCAAAAAGTTTGAGTCTACAACATTTAGTTAAGGTGTGAGAGCCAAAATGAACTTTTTATGGCTTTAAATGCATTTTCAGCCTGATTGTACACTTCAGGTGAAAATGTCAAAATCTTCAAAATGAGCAAAAGCACAATGAAATTAATGCTTGAATCATCTTCATTTTGCTAACATACACTAATGACAGCAAAAAGTTTGAGTCTACAACATTTAGTTAAGGTGTGAGAGCCAAAATGAACTTTTTATGGCTTTAAATGCATTTTCAGCCTGATTGTACACTTCAGGTGAAAATGTCAAAATCTTCAAAATGAGCAAAAGCACAATGAAATTAATGCTTGAATCATCTTCATTTTGCTGAAATACACTAATGACAACAAAAAGTTTGAGTCTACAACATTTAGTTAAGGTGTGAGAGCCAAAATGAACTTTTTATGGCTTTAAATGCATTTTCAGCCTGATTGTACACTTCAGGTGAAAATGTCAAAATCTTCAAAATGAGCAAAAGCACAATGATATTAATGCTTGAATCATCTTCATTTTGCTAACATACACTAATGACAGCAAAAAGTTTGAGTCTACAACATTTAGTTAAGGTGTGAGAGCCAAAATGAACTTTTTATGGCTTTAAATGCATTTTCAGCCCGATTGTACACTTCAGGTGAAAATGTCAAAATCTTCAAAATGAGCAAAAGCACAATAAAATTAATGCTTGAATCATCTTCATTTTGCTAAAATATACTAATGACAGCAAAACGTTTGAGTCTACAACATTTAGTTAAGGTGTGAGAGCCAAAATGAACTTTTTATTGCTTTAAACGCGTTTTCAGCCCCTAATTGTACACTTCAGGTGAAAATGTCAAAATCTTCAAAATGAGCAAAAGCACAATGAAATTAATGCTTGAATCATCTTCATTTTGCTAAAATACACTAATGACAGCAAAAAGTTTGAGTCTACAACATTTAGTTAAGGTGTGAGAGCCAAAATGAACTTTTTATGGCTTTAAATGCATTTTCAGCCTGATTGTACACTTCAGGTGAAAATGTCAAAATCTTCAAAATGAGCAAAAGCACAATGAAATTAATGCTTGAATCATCTTCATTTTGCTAACATACACTAATGACAGCAAAAAGTTTGAGTCTACAACATTTAGTTAAGGTGTGAGAGCCAAAATGAACTTTTTATGGCTTTAAATGCATTTTCAGCCTGATTGTACACTTCAGGTGAAAATGTCAAAATCTTCAAAATGAGCAAAAGCACAATGAAATTAATGCTTGAATCATCTTCATTTTGCTAAAATACACTAATGACAGCAAAAAGTTTGAGTCTACAACATTTAGTTAAGGTGTGAGAGCCAAAATGAACTTTTTATGGCTTTAAATGCATTTTCAGCCTGATTGTACACTTCAGGTGAAAATGTCAAAATCTTCAAAATGAGCAAAAGCACAATGAAATTAATGCTTGAATCATCTTCATTTTGCTAAAATACACTAATGACAGCAAAAAGTTTGAGTCTACAACATTTAGTTAAGGTGTGAGAGCCAAAATGAACTTTTTATGGCTTTAAATGCATTTTCAGCCTGATTGTACACTTCAGGTGAAAATGTCAAAATCTTCAAAATGAGCAAAAGCACAATGAAATTAATGCTTGAATCATCTTCATTTTGCTAAAATACACTAATGACAGCAAAAAGTTTGAGTCTACAACATTTAGTTAAGGTGTGAGAGCCAAAATGAACTTTTTATTGTTTTTTAATGCATTTTCAGCCTGATTGTACACTTCAGGTGAAAATGTCAAAATCTTCAAAATGAGCAAAAGCACAATGAAATTAATGCTTGAATCATCTTCATTTTGCTAACATACACTAATGACAGCAAAAATTTTGAGTCTACAACATTTAGTTAAGGTGTGAGAGCCAAAATGAACTTTTTATGGCTTTAAATGCATTTTCAGCCTGATTGTACACTTCAGGTGAAAATGTCAAAATCTTCAAAATGAGCAAAAGCACAATGAAATTAATGCTTGAATCATCTTCATTTTGCTAAAATACACTAATGACAGCAAAAAGTTTGAGTCTACAACATTTAGTTAAGGTGTGAGAGCCAAAATGAACTTTTTATGGCTTTAAATGCATTTTCAGCCTGATTGTACACTTCAGGTGAAAATGTCAAAATCTTCAAAATGAGCAAAAGCACAATGAAATTAATGCTTGAATCATCTTCATTTTGCTAAAATACACTAATGACAGCAAAAAGTTTGAGTCTACAACATTTAGTTAAGGTGTGAGAGCCAAAATGAACTTTTTATGGCTTTAAATGCATTTTCAGCCTGATTGTACACTTCAGGTGAAAATGTAAAAATCTTCAAAATGAGCAAAAGCACAATGAAATTAATGTTTGAATCATCTTCATTTTGCTAACATACACTAATGACAGCAAAAAGTTTGAGTCTACAACATTTAGTTAAGGTGTGAGAGCCAAAATGAACTTTTTATGGCTTTAAATGCATTTTCAGCCTGATTGTACACTTCAGGTGAAAATGTCAAAATCTTCAAAATGAGCAAAAGCACAATGAAATTAATGCTTGAATCATCTTCATTTTGCTAACATACACTAATGACAGCAAAAAGTTTGAGTCTACAACATTTAGTTAAGGTGTGAGAGCCAAAATGAACTTTTTATGGCTTTAAATGCATTTTCAGCCTGATTGTACACTTCAGGTGAAAATGTCAAAATCTTCAAAATGAGCAAAAGCACAATGAAATTAATGCTTGAATCATCTTCATTTTGCTAACATACACTAATGACAGCAAAAAGTTTGAGTCTACAACATTTAGTTAAGGTGTGAGAGCCAAAATGAACTTTTTATGGCTTTAAATGCATTTTCAGCCTGATTGTACACTTCAGGTGAAAATGTCAAAATCTTCAAAATGAGCAAAAGCACAATGAAATTAATGCTTGAATCATCTTCATTTTGCTAAAATACACTAATGACAGCAAAAAGTTTGAGTCTACAACATTTAGTTAAGGTGTGAGAGCCAAAATGAACTTTTTATGGCTTTAAATGCATTTTCAGCCTGATTGTACACTTCAGGTGAAAATGTCAAAATCTTCAAAATGAGCAAAAGCACAATGAAATTAATGCTTGAATCATCTTCATTTTGCTAACATACACTAATGACAGCAAAAAGTTTGAGTCTACAACATTTAGTTAAGGTGTGAGAGCCAAAATGAACTTTTTATGGCTTTAAATGCATTTTCAGCCTGATTGTACACTTCAGGTGAAAATGTCAAAATCTTCAAAATGAGCAAAAGCACAATGAAATTAATGCTTGAATCATCTTCATTTTGCTAAAATACACTAATGACAGCAAAAAGTTTGAGTCTACAACATTTAGTTAAGGTGTGAGAGCCAAAATGAACTTTTTATGGCTTTAAATGCATTTTCAGCCTGATTGTACACTTCAGGTGAAAATGTCAAAATCTTCAAAATGAGCAAAAGCACAATGAAATTAATGCTTGAATCATCTTCATTTTGCTAACATACACTAATGACAGCAAAAAGTTTGAGTCTACAACATTTAGTTAAGGTGTGAGAGCCAAAATGAACTTTTTATGGCTTTAAATGCATTTTCAGCCTGATTGTACACTTCAGGTGAAAATGTCAAAATCTTCAAAATGAGCAAAAGCACAATGAAATTAATGCTTGAATCATCTTCATTTTGCTAAAATACACTAATGACAGCAAAAAGTTTGAGTCTACAACATTTAGTTAAGGTGTGAGAGCCAAAATGAACTTTTTATGGCTTTAAATGCATTTTCAGCCTGATTGTACACTTCAGGTGAAAATGTCAAAATCTTCAAAATGAGCAAAAGCACAATGAAATTAATGCTTGAATCATCTTCATTTTGCTAACATACACTAATGACAGCAAAAAGTTTGAGTCTACAACATTTAGTTAAGGTGTGAGAGCCAAAATGAACTTTTTATGGCTTTAAATGCATTTTCAGCCCGATTGTACACTTCAGGTGAAAATGTCAAAATCTTCAAAATGAGCAAAAGCACAATAAAATTAATGCTTGAATCATCTTCATTTTGCTAAAATATACTAATGACAGCAAAAAGTTTGAGTCTACAACATTTAGTTAAGGTGTGAGAGCCAAAATGAACTTTTTATTGCTTTAAACGCGTTTTCAGCCCCTAATTGTACACTTTAGGTGAAAATGTCAAAATCTTCAAAATGAGCAAAAGCACAATGAAATTAATGCTTGAATCATCTTCATTTTGCTAAAATACACTAATGACAGCAAAAAGTTTGAGTCTACAACATTTAGTTAAGGTGTGAGAGCCAAAATGAACTTTTTATGGCTTTAAATGCATTTTCAGCCTGATTGTACACTTCAGGTGAAAATGTCAAAATCTTCAAAATGAGCAAAAGCACAATGAAATTAATGCTTGAATCATCTTCATTTTGCTTAAATACACTAATGACAACAAAAAGTTTGAGTCTACAACATTTAGTTAAGGTGTGAGAGCCAAAATGAACTTTTTATGGCTTTAAATGCATTTTCAGCCCGATTGTACACTTCAGGTGAAAATGTCAAAATCTTCAAAATGAGCAAAAGCACAATAAAATTAATGCTTGAATCATCTTCATTTTGCTAAAATATACTAATGACAGCAAAAAGTTTGAGTCTACAACATTTAGTTAAGGTGTGAGAGCCAAAATGAACTTTTTATTGCTTTAAACGCGTTTTCAGCCCCTAATTGTACACTTCAGGTGAAAATGTCAAAATCTTCAAAATGAGCAAAAGCACAATGAAATTAATGCTTGAATCATCTTCATTTTGCTAAAATACACTAATGACAGCAAAAAGTTTGAGTCTACAACATTTAGTTAAGGTGTGAGAGCCAAAATGAACTTTTTATGGCTTTAAATGCATTTTCAGCCTGATTGTACACTTCAGGTGAAAATGTCAAAATCTTCAAAATGAGCAAAAGCACAATGAAATTAATGCTTGAATCATCTTCATTTTGCTAAAATACACTAATGACAGCAAAAAGTTTGAGTCTATAACATTTAGTTAAGGTGTGAGAGCCAAAATGAACTTTTTATGGCTTTAAATGCATTTTCAGCCTGATTGTACACTTCAGGTGAAAATGTCAAAATCTTCAAAATGAGCAAAAGCACAATGAAATTAATGCTTGAATCATCTTCATTTTGCTAACATACACTAATGACAGCAAAAAGTTTGAGTCTACAACATTTAGTTAAGGTGTGAGAGCCAAAATGAACTTTTTATGGCTTTAAATGCATTTTCAGCCTGATTGTACACTTCAGGTGAAAATGTCAAAATCTTCAAAATGAGCAAAAGCACAATGAAATTAATGCTTGAATCATCTTCATTTTGCTAACATACACTAATGACAGCAAAAAGTTTGAGTCTACAACATTTAGTTAAGGTGTGAGAGCCAAAATGAACTTTTTATGGCTTTAAATGCATTTTCAGCCTGATTGTACACTTCAGGTGAAAATGTCAAAATCTTCAAAATGAGCAAAAGCACAATGAAATTAATGCTTGAATCATCTTCATTTTGCTGAAATACACTAATGACAACAAAAAGTTTGAGTCTACAACATTTAGTTAAGGTGTGAGAGCCAAAATGAACTTTTTATTGTTTTTTAATGCATTTTCAGCCTGATTGTACACTTCAGGTGAAAATGTCAAAATCTTCAAAATGAGCAAAAGCACAATGAAATTAATGCTTGAATCATCTTCATTTTGCTAACATACACTAATGACAGCAAAAATTTTGAGTCTACAACATTTAGTTAAGGTGTGAGAGCCAAAATGAACTTTTTATGGCTTTAAATGCATTTTCAGCCTGATTGTACACTTCAGGTGAAAATGTCAAAATCTTCAAAATGAGCAAAAGCACAATGAAATTAATGCTTGAATCATCTTCATTTTGCTAAAATACACTAATGACAGCAAAAAGTTTGAGTCTACAACATTTAGTTAAGGTGTGAGAGCCAAAATGAACTTTTTATGGCTTTAAATGCATTTTCAGCCTGATTGTACACTTCAGGTGAAAATGTCAAAATCTTCAAAATGAGCAAAAGCACAATGAAATTAATGCTTGAATCATCTTCATTTTGCTAAAATACACTAATGACAGCAAAAAGTTTGAGTCTACAACATTTAGTTAAGGTGTGAGAGCCAAAATGAACTTTTTATGGCTTTAAATGCATTTTCAGCCTGATTGTACACTTCAGGTGAAAATGTAAAAATCTTCAAAATGAGCAAAAGCACAATGAAATTAATGTTTGAATCATCTTCATTTTGCTAACATACACTAATGACAGCAAAAAGTTTGAGTCTACAACATTTAGTTAAGGTGTGAGAGCCAAAATGAACTTTTTATGGCTTTAAATGCATTTTCAGCCTGATTGTACACTTCAGGTGAAAATGTCAAAATCTTCAAAATGAGCAAAAGCACAATGAAATTAATGCTTGAATCATCTTCATTTTGCTAACATACACTAATGACAGCAAAAAGTTTGAGTCTACAACATTTAGTTAAGGTGTGAGAGCCAAAATGAACTTTTTATGGCTTTAAATGCATTTTCAGCCTGATTGTACACTTCAGGTGAAAATGTCAAAATCTTCAAAATGAGCAAAAGCACAATGAAATTAATGCTTGAATCATCTTCATTTTGCTAACATACACTAATGACAGCAAAAAGTTTGAGTCTACAACATTTAGTTAAGGTGTGAGAGCCAAAATGAACTTTTTATGGCTTTAAATGCATTTTCAGCCTGATTGTACACTTCAGGTGAAAATGTCAAAATCTTCAAAATGAGCAAAAGCACAATGAAATTAATGCTTGAATCATCTTCATTTTGCTAAAATACACTAATGACAGCAAAAAGTTTGAGTCTACAACATTTAGTTAAGGTGTGAGAGCCAAAATGAACTTTTTATGGCTTTAAATGCATTTTCAGCCTGATTGTACACTTCAGGTGAAAATGTCAAAATCTTCAAAATGAGCAAAAGCACAATGAAATTAATGCTTGAATCATCTTCATTTTGCTAACATACACTAATGACAGCAAAAAGTTTGAGTCTACAACATTTAGTTAAGGTGTGAGAGCCAAAATGAACTTTTTATGGCTTTAAATGCATTTTCAGCCTGATTGTACACTTCAGGTGAAAATGTCAAAATCTTCAAAATGAGCAAAAGCACAATGAAATTAATGCTTGAATCATCTTCATTTTGCTAAAATACACTAATGACAGCAAAAAGTTTGAGTCTACAACATTTAGTTAAGGTGTGAGAGCCAAAATGAACTTTTTATGGCTTTAAATGCATTTTCAGCCTGATTGTACACTTCAGGTGAAAATGTCAAAATCTTCAAAATGAGCAAAAGCACAATGAAATTAATGCTTGAATCATCTTCATTTTGCTAACATACACTAATGACAGCAAAAAGTTTGAGTCTACAACATTTAGTTAAGGTGTGAGAGCCAAAATGAACTTTTTATGGCTTTAAATGCATTTTCAGCCTGATTGTACACTTCAGGTGAAAATGTCAAAATCTTCAAAATGAGCAAAAGCACAATGAAATTAATGCTTGAATCATCTTCATTTTGCTAAAATACACTAATGACAGCAAAAAGTTTGAGTCTACAACATTTAGTTAAGGTGTGAGAGCCAAAATGAACTTTTTATGGCTTTAAATGCATTTTCAGCCTGATTGTACACTTCAGGTGAAAATGTCAAAATCTTCAAAATGAGCAAAAGCACAATGAAATTAATGCTTGAATCATCTTCATTTTGCTAACATACACTAATGACAGCAAAAAGTTTGAGTCTACAACATTTAGTTAAGGTGTGAGAGCCAAAATGAACTTTTTATGGCTTTAAATGCATTTTCAGCCCGATTGTACACTTCAGGTGAAAATGTCAAAATCTTCAAAATGAGCAAAAGCACAATAAAATTAATGCTTGAATCATCTTCATTTTGCTAAAATATACTAATGACAGCAAAAAGTTTGAGTCTACAACATTTAGTTAAGGTGTGAGAGCCAAAATGAACTTTTTATTGCTTTAAACGCGTTTTCAGCCCCTAATTGTACACTTTAGGTGAAAATGTCAAAATCTTCAAAATGAGCAAAAGCACAATGAAATTAATGCTTGAATCATCTTCATTTTGCTAAAATACACTAATGACAGCAAAAAGTTTGAGTCTACAACATTTAGTTAAGGTGTGAGAGCCAAAATGAACTTTTTATGGCTTTAAATGCATTTTCAGCCTGATTGTACACTTCAGGTGAAAATGTCAAAATCTTCAAAATGAGCAAAAGCACAATGAAATTAATGCTTGAATCATCTTCATTTTGCTTAAATACACTAATGACAACAAAAAGTTTGAGTCTACAACATTTAGTTAAGGTGTGAGAGCCAAAATGAACTTTTTATGGCTTTAAATGCATTTTCAGCCCGATTGTACACTTCAGGTGAAAATGTCAAAATCTTCAAAATGAGCAAAAGCACAATAAAATTAATGCTTGAATCATCTTCATTTTGCTAAAATATACTAATGACAGCAAAAAGTTTGAGTCTACAACATTTAGTTAAGGTGTGAGAGCCAAAATGAACTTTTTATTGCTTTAAACGCGTTTTCAGCCCCTAATTGTACACTTCAGGTGAAAATGTCAAAATCTTCAAAATGAGCAAAAGCACAATGAAATTAATGCTTGAATCATCTTCATTTTGCTAAAATACACTAATGACAGCAAAAAGTTTGAGTCTACAACATTTAGTTAAGGTGTGAGAGCCAAAATGAACTTTTTATGGCTTTAAATGCATTTTCAGCCTGATTGTACACTTCAGGTGAAAATGTCAAAATCTTCAAAATGAGCAAAAGCACAATGAAATTAATGCTTGAATCATCTTCATTTTGCTAAAATACACTAATGACAGCAAAAAGTTTGAGTCTATAACATTTAGTTAAGGTGTGAGAGCCAAAATGAACTTTTTATGGCTTTAAATGCATTTTCAGCCTGATTGTACACTTCAGGTGAAAATGTCAAAATCTTCAAAATGAGCAAAAGCACAATGAAATTAATGCTTGAATCATCTTCATTTTGCTAACATACACTAATGACAGCAAAAAGTTTGAGTCTACAACATTTAGTTAAGGTGTGAGAGCCAAAATGAACTTTTTATGGCTTTAAATGCATTTTCAGCCTGATTGTACACTTCAGGTGAAAATGTCAAAATCTTCAAAATGAGCAAAAGCACAATGAAATTAATGCTTGAATCATCTTCATTTTGCTAACATACACTAATGACAGCAAAAAGTTTGAGTCTACAACATTTAGTTAAGGTGTGAGAGCCAAAATGAACTTTTTATGGCTTTAAATGCATTTTCAGCCTGATTGTACACTTCAGGTGAAAATGTCAAAATCTTCAAAATGAGCAAAAGCACAATGAAATTAATGCTTGAATCATCTTCATTTTGCTTAAATACACTAATGACAACAAAAAGTTTGAGTCTACAACATTTAGTTAAGGTGTGAGAGCCAAAATGAACTTTTTATGGCTTTAAATGCATTTTCAGCCCGATTGTACACTTCAGGTGAAAATGTCAAAATCTTCAAAATGAGCAAAAGCACAATAAAATTAATGCTTGAATCATCTTCATTTTGCTAAAATATACTAATGACAGCAAAAAGTTTGAGTCTACAACATTTAGTTAAGGTGTGAGAGCCAAAATGAACTTTTTATTGCTTTAAACGCGTTTTCAGCCCCTAATTGTACACTTCAGGTGAAAATGTCAAAATCTTCAAAATGAGCAAAAGCACAATGAAATTAATGCTTGAATCATCTTCATTTTGCTAAAATACACTAATGACAGCAAAAAGTTTGAGTCTACAACATTTAGTTAAGGTGTGAGAGCCAAAATGAACTTTTTATGGCTTTAAATGCATTTTCAGCCTGATTGTACACTTCAGGTGAAAATGTCAAAATCTTCAAAATGAGCAAAAGCACAATGAAATTAATGCTTGAATCATCTTCATTTTGCTAAAATACACTAATGACAGCAAAAAGTTTGAGTCTATAACATTTAGTTAAGGTGTGAGAGCCAAAATGAACTTTTTATGGCTTTAAATGCATTTTCAGCCTGATTGTACACTTCAGGTGAAAATGTCAAAATCTTCCAAATGAGCAAAAGCACAATGAAATTAATGCTTGAATCATCTTCATTTTGCTAACATACACTAATGACAGCAAAAAGTTTGAGTCTACAACATTTAGTTAAGGTGTGAGAGCCAAAATGAACTTTTTATGGCTTTAAATGCATTTTCAGCCTGATTGTACACTTCAGGTGAAAATGTCAAAATCTTCAAAATGAGCAAAAGCACAATGAAATTAATGCTTGAATCATCTTCATTTTGCTAAAATACACTAATGACAGCAAAAAGTTTGAGTCTACAACATTTAGTTAAGGTGTGAGAGCCAAAATGAACTTTTTATGGCTTTAAATGCATTTTCAGCCTGATTGTACACTTCAGGTGAAAATGTCAAAATCTTCAAAATGAGCAAAAGCACAATGAAATTAATGCTTGAATCATCTTCATTTTGCTAACATACACTAATGACAGCAAAAAGTTTGAGTCTACAACATTTAGTTAAGGTGTGAGAGCCAAAATGAACTTTTTATGGCTTTAAATGCATTTTCAGCCTGATTGTACACTTCAGGTGAAAATGTCAAAATCTTCAAAATGAGCAAAAGCACAATGAAATTAATGCTTGAATCATCTTCATTTTGCTAAAATACACTAATGACAGCAAAAAGTTTGAGTCTACAACATTTAGTTAAGGTGTGAGAGCCAAAATGAACTTTTTATGGCTTTAAATGCATTTTCAGCCTGATTGTACACTTCAGGTGAAAATGTCAAAATCTTCCAAATGAGCAAAAGCACAATGAAATTAATGCTTGAATCATCTTCATTTTGCTAACATACACTAATGACAGCAAAAAGTTTGAGTCTACAACATTTAGTTAAGGTGTGAGAGCCAAAATGAACTTTTTATGGCTTTAAATGCATTTTCAGCCTGATTGTACACTTCAGGTGAAAATGTCAAAATCTTCAAAATGAGCAAAAGCACAATGAAATTAATGCTTGAATCATCTTCATTTTGCTAACATACACTAATGACAGCAAAAAGTTTGAGTCTACAACATTTAGTTAAGGTGTGAGAGCCAAAATGAACTTTTTATGGCTTTAAATGCATTTTCAGCCCGATTGTACACTTCAGGTGAAAATGTCAAAATCTTCAAAATGAGCAAAAGCACAATGAAATTAATGCTTGAATCATCTTCATTTTGCTAAAATACACTAATGACAGCAAAAAGTTTGAGTCTACAACATTTAGTTAAGGTGTGAGAGCCAAAATGAACTTTTTATGGCTTTAAATGCATTTTCAGCCTGATTGTACACTTCAGGTGAAAATGTCAAAATCTTCAAAATGAGCAAAAGCACAATGAAATTAATGCTTGAATCATCTTCATTTTGCTAACATACACTAATGACAGCAAAAAGTTTGAGTCTACAACATTTAGTTAAGGTGTGAGAGCCAAAATGAACTTTTTATGGCTTTAAATGCATTTTCAGCCTGATTGTACACTTCAGGTGAAAATGTCAAAATCTTCAAAATGAGCAAAAGCACAATGAAATTAATGCTTGAATCATCTTCATTTTGCTAAAATACACTAATGACAGCAAAAAGTTTGAGTCTACAACATTTAGTTAAGGTGTGAGAGCCAAAATGAACTTTTTATGGCTTTAAATGCATTTTCAGCCTGATTGTACACTTCAGGTGAAAATGTCAAAATCTTCAAAATGAGCAAAAGCACAATGAAATTAATGCTTGAATCATCTTCATTTTGCTAACATACACTAATGACAGCAAAAAGTTTGAGTCTACAACATTTAGTTAAGGTGTGAGAGCCAAAATGAACTTTTTATGGCTTTAAATGCATTTTCAGCCCGATTGTACACTTCAGGTGAAAATGTCAAAACCTTCAAAATGAGCAAAAGCACAATAAAATTAATGCTTGAATCATCTTCATTTTGCTAAAATATACTAATGACAGCAAAAAGTTTGAGTCTACAACATTTAGTTAAGGTGTGAGAGCCAAAATGAACTTTTTATTGCTTTAAACGCGTTTTCAGCCCCTAATTGTACACTTCAGGTGAAAATGTCAAAATCTTCAAAATGAGCAAAAGCACAATGAAATTAATGCTTGAATCATCTTCATTTTGCTAAAATACACTAATGACAGCAAAAAGTTTGAGTCTACAACATTTAGTTAAGGTGTGAGAGCCAAAATGAACTTTTTATGGCTTTAAATGCATTTTCAGCCTGATTGTACACTTCAGGTGAAAATGTCAAAATCTTCAAAATGAGCAAAAGCACAATGAAATTAATGCTTGAATCATCTTCATTTTGCTTAAATACACTAATGACAACAAAAAGTTTGAGTCTACAACATTTAGTTAAGGTGTGAGAGCCAAAATGAACACTTTTTATGGCTTTAAATGCATTTTCAGCCCAATTGTACACTTCAGGTGAAAATGTCAAAATCTTCAAAATGAGCAAAAGCACAATAAAATTAATGCTTGAATCATCTTCATTTTGCTAAAATATACTAATGACAGCAAAAAGTTTGAGTCTACAACATTTAGTTAAGGTGTGAGAGCCAAAATGAACTTTTTATTGCTTTAAACGCGTTTTCAGCCCCTAATTGTACACTTCAGGTGAAAATGTCAAAATCTTCAAAATGAGAAAAAGCACAATGAAATTAATGCTTGAATCATCTTCATTTTGCTAAAATACACTAATGACAGCAAAAAGTTGGGGTCTACAACATTTAGTTAAGGTGTGAGAGCCAAAATGAACTTTTTATGGCTTTAAATGCATTTTCAGCCTGATGTACACTTCAGGTGAAAATGTCAAAATCTTCAAAATGAGCAAAAGCACAATGAAATTAATGCTTGAATCATCTTCATTTTGCTAAAATACACTAATGACAGCAAAAAGTTTGAGTCTACAACATTTAGTTAAGGTGTGAGAGCCAAAATGAACTTTTTATGGCTTTAAATGCATTTTCAGCCCGATTGTACACTTCAGGTGAAAATGTCAAAATCTTCAAAATGAGCAAAAGCACAATGAAATTAATGCTTGAATCATCTTCATTTTGCTAAAATACACTAATGACAGCAACAAGTTTGAGTCTACAACATTTAGTTAAGGTGTGAGAGCCAAAATGAACTTTTTATGGCTTTAAATGCATTTTCAGCCCGATTGTACACTTCAGGTGAAAATGTCAAAATCTTCAAAATGAGCAAAAGCACAATAAAATTAATGCTTGAATCATCTTCATTTTGCTAAAATATACTAATGACAGCAAAAAGTTTGAGTCTACAACATTTAGTTAAGGTGTGAGAGCCAAAATGAACTTTTTATTGCTTTAAACGCGTTTTCAGCCCCTAATTGTACACTTCAGGTGAAAATGTCAAAATCTTCAAAATGAGCAAAAGCACAATGAAATTAATGCTTGAATCATCTTCATTTTGCTAAAATACACTAATGACAGCAAAAAGTTTGAGTCTACAACATTTAGTTAAGGTGTGAGAGCCAAAATGAACTTTTTATGGCTTTAAATGCATTTTCAGCCTGATTGTACACTTCAGGTGAAAATGTCAAAATCTTCAAAATGAGCAAAAGCACAATGAAATTAATGCTTGAATCATCTTCATTTTGCTAAAATACACTAATGACAGCAAAAAGTTTGAGTCTACAACATTTAGTTAAGGTGTGAGAGCCAAAATGAACTTTTTATGGCTTTAAATGCATTTTCAGCCTGATTGTACACTTCAGGTGAAAATGTCAAAATCTTCAAAATGAGCAAAAGCACAATGAAATTAATGCTTGAATCATCTTCATTTTGCTAACATACACTAATGACAGCAAAAAGTTTGAGTCTACAACATTTAGTTAAGGTGTGAGAGCCAAAATGAACTTTTTATGGCTTTAAATGCATTTTCAGCCCGATTGTACACTTCAGGTGAAAATGTCAAAATCTTCAAAATGAGCAAAAGCACAATGAAATTAATGCTTGAATCATCTTCATTTTGCTAAAATACACTAATGACAGCAAAAAGTTTGAGTCTACAACATTTAGTTAAGGTGTGAGAGCCAAAATGAACTTTTTATGGCTTTAAATGCATTTTCAGCCTGATTGTACACTTCAGGTGAAAATGTCAAAATCTTCAAAATGAGCAAAAGCACATTGAAATTAATGCTTGAATCATCTTCATTTTGCTAACATACACTAATGACAGCAAAAAGTTTGAGTCTACAACATTTAGTTAAGGTGTGAGAGCCAAAATGAACTTTTTATGGCTTTAAATGCATTTTCAGCCTGATTGTACACTTCAGGTGAAAATGTCAAAATCTTCAAAATGAGCAAAAGCACAATGAAATTAATGCTTGAATCATCTTCATTTTGCTAAAATACACTAATGACAGCAAAAAGTTTGAGTCTACAACATTTAGTTAAGGTGTGAGAGCCAAAATGAACTTTTTATGGCTTTAAATGCATTTTCAGCCTGATTGTACACTTCAGGTGAAAATGTCAAAATCTTCAAAATGAGCAAAAGCACAATGAAATTAATGCTTGAATCATCTTCATTTTGCTAACATACACTAATGACAGCAAAAAGTTTGAGTCTACAACATTTAGTTAAGGTGTGAGAGCCAAAATGAACTTTTTATGGCTTTAAATGCATTTTCAGCCCGATTGTACACTTCAGGTGAAAATGTCAAAATCTTCAAAATGAGCAAAAGCACAATAAAATTAATGCTTGAATCATCTTCATTTTGCTAAAATATACTAATGACAGCAAAAAGTTTGAGTCTACAACATTTAGTTAAGGTGTGAGAGCCAAAATGAACTTTTTATTGCTTTAAACGCGTTTTCAGCCCCTAATTGTACACTTCAGGTGAAAATGTCAAAATCTTCAAAATGAGCAAAAGCACAATGAAATTAATGCTTGAATCATCTTCATTTTGCTAAATTACACTAATGACAGCAAAAAGTTTGAGTCTACAACATTTAGTTAAGGTGTGAGAGCCAAAATGAACTTTTTATGGCTTTAAATGCATTTTCAGCCCGATTGTACACTTCAGGTGAAAATGTCAAAATCTTCAAAATGAGCAAAAGCACAATGAAATTAATGCTTGAATCATCTTCATTTTGCTAAAATACACTAATGACAGCAAAAAGTTTGAGTCTACAACATTTAGTTAAGGTGTGAGAGCCAAAATGAACTTTTTATGGCTTTAAATGCATTTTCAGCCTGATTGTACACTTCAGGTGAAAATGTCAAAATCTTCAAAATGAGCAAAAGCACAATGAAATTAATGCTTGAATCATCTTCATTTTGCTAAAATACACTAATGACAGCAAAAAGTTTGAGTCTACAACATTTATTTAAGGTGTGAGAGCCAAAATGAACTTTTTATGGCTTTAAATGCATTTTCAGCCTGATTGTACACTTCAGGTGAAAATGTCAAAATCTTCAAAATGAGCAAAAGCACAATGAAATTAATGCTTGAATCATCTTCATTTTGCTAACATACACTAATGACAGCAAAAAGTTTGAGTCTACAACATTTAGTTAAGGTGTGAGAGCCAAAATGAACTTTTTATGGCTTTAAATGCATTTTCAGCCCGATTGTACACTTCAGGTGAAAATGTCAAAATCTTCAAAATGAGCAAAAGCACAATAAAATGAAAGCTTGAATCATCTTCATTTTGCTAAAATATACTAATGACAGCAAAAAGTTTGAGTCTACAACATTTAGTTAAGGTGTGAGAGCCAAAATGAACTTTTTATTGCTTTAAACGCGTTTTCAGCCCCTAATTGTACACTTCAGGTGAAAATGTCAAAATCTTCAAAATGAGAAAAAGCACAATGAAATTAATGCTTGAATCATCTTCATTTTGCTAAAATACACTAATGACAGCAAAAAGTTGGGGTCTACAACATTTAGTTAAGGTGTGAGAGCCAAAATGAACTTTTTATGGCTTTAAATGCATTTTCAGCCTGATTGTACACTTCAGGTGAAAATGTCAAAATCTTCAAAATGAGCAAAAGCACAATGAAATTAATGCTTGAATCATCTTCATTTTGCTAAAATACACTAATGACAGCAAAAAGTTTGAGTCTACAACATTTAGTTAAGGTGTGAGAGCCAAAATGAACTTTTTATGGCTTTAAATGCATTTTCAGCCCGATTGTACACTTCAGGTGAAAATGTCAAAATCTTCAAAATGAGCAAAAGCACAATGAAATTAATGCTTGAATCATCTTCATTTTGCTAAAATACACTAATGACAGCAAAAAGTTTGAGTCTACAACATTTAGTTAAGGTGTGAGAGCCAAAATGAACTTTTTATGGCTTTAAATGCATTTTCAGCCTGATTGTACACTTCAGGTGAAAATGTCAAAATCTTCAAAATGAGCAAAAGCACAATGAAATTAATGCTTGAATCATCTTCATTTTGCTAACATACACTAATGACAGCAAAAAGTTTGAGTCTACAACATTTAGTTAAGGTGTGAAGCCAAAATGAACTTTTTATGGCTTTAAATGCATTTTCAGCCCGATTGTACACTTCAGGTGAAAATGTCAAAATCTTCAAAATGAGCAAAAGCACAATGAAATTAATGCTTGAATCATCTTCATTTTGCTAAAATACACTAATGACAGCAAAAAGTTTGAGTCTACAACATTTAGTTAAGGTGTGAGAGCCAAAATGAACTTTTTATGGCTTTAAATGCATTTTCAGCCTGATTGTACACTTCAGGTGAAAATGTCAAAATCTTCAAAATGAGCAAAAGCACAATGAAATTAATGCTTGAATCATCTTCATTTTGCTAACATACACTAATGACAGCAAAAAGTTTGAGTCTACAACATTTAGTTAAGGTGTGAGAGCCAAAATGAACTTTTTATGGCTTTAAATGCATTTTCAGCCTGATTGTACACTTCAGGTGAAAATGTCAAAATCTTCAAAATGAGCAAAAGCACAATGAAATTAATGCTTGAATCATCTTCATTTTGCTAAAATACACTAATGACAGCAAAAAGTTTGAGTCTACAACATTTAGTTAAGGTGTGAGAGCCAAAATGAACTTTTTATGGCTTTAAATGCATTTTCAGCCCGATTGTACACTTCAGGTGAAAATGTCAAAATCTTCAAAATGAGCAAAAGCACAATAAAATTAATGCTTGAATCATCTTCATTTTGCTAAAATATACTAATGACAGCAAAAAGTTTGAGTCTACAACATTTAGTTAAGGTGTGAGAGCCAAAATGAACTTTTTATTGCTTTAAACGCGTTTTCAGCCCCTAATTGTACACTTCAGGTGAAAATGTCAAAATCTTCAAAATGAGCAAAAGCACAATGAAATTAATGCTTGAATCATCTTCATTTTGCTAAATTACACTAATGACAGCAAAAAGTTTGAGTCTACAACATTTAGTTAAGGTGTGAGAGCCAAAATGAACTTTTTATGGCTTTAAATGCATTTTCAGCCTGATTGTACACTTCAGGTGAAAATGTCAAAATCTTCAAAATGAGCAAAAGCACAATGAAATTAATGCTTGAATCATCTTCATTTTGCTAACATACACTAATGACAGCAAAAAGTTTGAGTCTACAACATTTAGTTAAGGTGTGAGAGCCAAAATGAACTTTTTATGGCTTTAAATGCATTTTCAGCCCGATTGTACACTTCAGGTGAAAATGTCAAAATCTTCAAAATGAGCAAAAGCACAATGAAATTAATGCTTGAATCATCTTCATTTTGCTAAAATACACTAATGACAGCAAAAAGTTTGAGTCTACAACATTTAGTTAAGGTGTGAGAGCCAAAATTAACTTTTTATGGCTTTAAATGCATTTTCAGCCTGATTGTACACTTCAGGTGAAAATGTCAAAATCTTCAAAATGAGCAAAAGCACAATGAAATTAATGCTTGAATCATCTTCATTTTGCTAAAATATACTAATGACAGCAAAAAGTTTGAGTCTACAACATTTAGTTAAGGTGTGAGAGCCAAAATGAACTTTTTATGGCTTTAAATGCATTTTCAGCCTGATTGTACACTTCAGGTGAAAATGTCAAAATCTTCAAAATGAGCAAAAGCACAATGAAATTAATGCTTGAATCATCTTCATTTTGCTAAAATACACTAATGACAGCAAAAAGTTTGAGTCTACAACATTTATTTAAGGTGTGAGAGCCAAAATGAACTTTTTATGGCTTTAAATGCATTTTCAGCCTGATTGTACACTTCAGGTGAAAATGTCAAAATCTTCAAAATGAGCAAAAGCACAATGAAATTAATGCTTGAATCATCTTCATTTTGCTAACATACACTAATGACAGCAAAAAGTTTGAGTCTACAACATTTAGTTAAGGTGTGAGAGCCAAAATGAACTTTTTATGGCTTTAAATGCATTTTCAGCCCGATTGTACACTTCAGGTGAAAATGTCAAAATCTTCAAAATGAGCAAAAGCACAATAAAATGAAAGCTTGAATCATCTTCATTTTGCTAAAATATACTAATGACAGCAAAAAGTTTGAGTCTACAACATTTAGTTAAGGTGTGAGAGCCAAAATGAACTTTTTATTGCTTTAAACGCGTTTTCAGCCCCTAATTGTACACTTCAGGTGAAAATGTCAAAATCTTCAAAATGAGCAAAAGCACAATGAAATTAATGCTTGAATCATCTTCATTTTGCTAACATACACTAATGACAGCAAAAAGTTTGAGTCTACAACATTTAGTTAAGGTGTGAGAGCCAAAATGAACTTTTTATGGCTTTAAATGCATTTTCAGCCCGATTGTACACTTCAGGTGAAAATGTCAAAATCTTCAAAATGAGCAAAAGCACAATAAAATTAATGCTTGAATCATCTTCATTTTGCTAACATACACTAATGACAGCAAAAAGTTTGAGTCTACAACATTTAGTTAAGGTGTGAGAGCCAAAATGAACTTTTTATGGCTTTAAATGCATTTTCAGCCCAATTGTACACTTCAGGTGAAAATGTCAAAATCTTCAAAATGAGCAAAAGCACAATAAAATTAATGCTTGAATCATCTTCATTTTGCTAAAATATACTAATGACAGCAAAAAGTTTGAGTCTACAACATTTAGTTAAGGTGTGAGAGCCAAAATGAACTTTTTATTGCTTTAAACGCGTTTTCAGCCCCTAATTGTACACTTCAGGTGAAAATGTCAAAATCTTCAAAATGAGAAAAAGCACAATGAAATTAATGCTTGAATCATCTTCATTTTGCTAAAATACACTAATGACAGCAAAAAGTTGGGGTCTACAACATTTAGTTAAGGTGTGAGAGCCAAAATGAACTTTTTATGGCTTTAAATGCATTTTCAGCCTGATGTACACTTCAGGTGAAAATGTCAAAATCTTCAAAATGAGCAAAAGCACAATGAAATTAATGCTTGAATCATCTTCATTTTGCTAAAATACACTAATGACAGCAAAAAGTTTGAGTCTACAACATTTAGTTAAGGTGTGAGAGCCAAAATGAACTTTTTATGGCTTTAAATGCATTTTCAGCCCGATTGTACACTTCAGGTGAAAATGTCAAAATCTTCAAAATGAGCAAAAGCACAATGAAATTAATGCTTGAATCATCTTCATTTTGCTAAAATACACTAATGACAGCAACAAGTTTGAGTCTACAACATTTAGTTAAGGTGTGAGAGCCAAAATGAACTTTTTATGGCTTTAAATGCATTTTCAGCCCGATTGTACACTTCAGGTGAAAATGTCAAAATCTTCAAAATGAGCAAAAGCACAATAAAATTAATGCTTGAATCATCTTCATTTTGCTAAAATATACTAATGACAGCAAAAAGTTTGAGTCTACAACATTTAGTTAAGGTGTGAGAGCCAAAATGAACTTTTTATTGCTTTAAACGCGTTTTCAGCCCCTAATTGTACACTTCAGGTGAAAATGTCAAAATCTTCAAAATGAGCAAAAGCACAATGAAATTAATGCTTGAATCATCTTCATTTTGCTAAAATACACTAATGACAGCAAAAAGTTTGAGTCTACAACATTTAGTTAAGGTGTGAGAGCCAAAATGAACTTTTTATGGCTTTAAATGCATTTTCAGCCTGATTGTACACTTCAGGTGAAAATGTCAAAATCTTCAAAATGAGCAAAAGCACAATGAAATTAATGCTTGAATCATCTTCATTTTGCTAAAATACACTAATGACAGCAAAAAGTTTGAGTCTACAACATTTAGTTAAGGTGTGAGAGCCAAAATGAACTTTTTATGGCTTTAAATGCATTTTCAGCCTGATTGTACACTTCAGGTGAAAATGTCAAAATCTTCAAAATGAGCAAAAGCACAATGAAATTAATGCTTGAATCATCTTCATTTTGCTAACATACACTAATGACAGCAAAAAGTTTGAGTCTACAACATTTAGTTAAGGTGTGAGAGCCAAAATGAACTTTTTATGGCTTTAAATGCATTTTCAGCCCGATTGTACACTTCAGGTGAAAATGTCAAAATCTTCAAAATGAGCAAAAGCACAATGAAATTAATGCTTGAATCATCTTCATTTTGCTAAAATACACTAATGACAGCAAAAAGTTTGAGTCTACAACATTTAGTTAAGGTGTGAGAGCCAAAATGAACTTTTTATGGCTTTAAATGCATTTTCAGCCTGATTGTACACTTCAGGTGAAAATGTCAAAATCTTCAAAATGAGCAAAAGCACATTGAAATTAATGCTTGAATCATCTTCATTTTGCTAACATACACTAATGACAGCAAAAAGTTTGAGTCTACAACATTTAGTTAAGGTGTGAGAGCCAAAATGAACTTTTTATGGCTTTAAATGCATTTTCAGCCTGATTGTACACTTCAGGTGAAAATGTCAAAATCTTCAAAATGAGCAAAAGCACAATGAAATTAATGCTTGAATCATCTTCATTTTGCTAAAATACACTAATGACAGCAAAAAGTTTGAGTCTACAACATTTAGTTAAGGTGTGAGAGCCAAAATGAACTTTTTATGGCTTTAAATGCATTTTCAGCCTGATTGTACACTTCAGGTGAAAATGTCAAAATCTTCAAAATGAGCAAAAGCACAATGAAATTAATGCTTGAATCATCTTCATTTTGCTAACATACACTAATGACAGCAAAAAGTTTGAGTCTACAACATTTAGTTAAGGTGTGAGAGCCAAAATGAACTTTTTATGGCTTTAAATGCATTTTCAGCCCGATTGTACACTTCAGGTGAAAATGTCAAAATCTTCAAAATGAGCAAAAGCACAATAAAATTAATGCTTGAATCATCTTCATTTTGCTAAAATATACTAATGACAGCAAAAAGTTTGAGTCTACAACATTTAGTTAAGGTGTGAGAGCCAAAATGAACTTTTTATGGCTTTAAATGCATTTTCAGCCCGATTGTACACTTCAGGTGAAAATGTCAAAATCTTCAAAATGAGCAAAAGCACAATAAAATGAAAGCTTGAATCATCTTCATTTTGCTAAAATATACTAATGACAGCAAAAAGTTTGAGTCTACAACATTTAGTTAAGGTGTGAGAGCCAAAATGAACTTTTTATTGCTTTAAACGCGTTTTCAGCCCCTAATTGTACACTTCAGGTGAAAATGTCAAAATCTTCAAAATGAGCAAAAGCACAATGAAATTAATGCTTGAATCATCTTCATTTTGCTAACATACACTAATGACAGCAAAAAGTTTGAGTCTACAACATTTAGTTAAGGTGTGAGAGCCAAAATGAACTTTTTATGGCTTTAAATGCATTTTCAGCCCGATTGTACACTTCAGGTGAAAATGTCAAAATCTTCAAAATGAGCAAAAGCACAATAAAATTAATGCTTGAATCATCTTCATTTTGCTAACATACACTAATGACAGCAAAAAGTTTGAGTCTACAACATTTAGTTAAGGTGTGAGAGCCAAAATGAACTTTTTATGGCTTTAAATGCATTTTCAGCCCAATTGTACACTTCAGGTGAAAATGTCAAAATCTTCAAAATGAGCAAAAGCACAATAAAATTAATGCTTGAATCATCTTCATTTTGCTAAAATATACTAATGACAGCAAAAAGTTTGAGTCTACAACATTTAGTTAAGGTGTGAGAGCCAAAATGAACTTTTTATTGCTTTAAACGCGTTTTCAGCCCCTAATTGTACACTTCAGGTGAAAATGTCAAAATCTTCAAAATGAGAAAAAGCACAATGAAATTAATGCTTGAATCATCTTCATTTTGCTAAAATACACTAATGACAGCAAAAAGTTGGGGTCTACAACATTTAGTTAAGGTGTGAGAGCCAAAATGAACTTTTTATGGCTTTAAATGCATTTTCAGCCTGATGTACACTTCAGGTGAAAATGTCAAAATCTTCAAAATGAGCAAAAGCACAATGAAATTAATGCTTGAATCATCTTCATTTTGCTAAAATACACTAATGACAGCAAAAAGTTTGAGTCTACAACATTTAGTTAAGGTGTGAGAGCCAAAATGAACTTTTTATGGCTTTAAATGCATTTTCAGCCCGATTGTACACTTCAGGTGAAAATGTCAAAATCTTCAAAATGAGCAAAAGCACAATGAAATTAATGCTTGAATCATCTTCATTTTGCTAAAATACACTAATGACAGCAACAAGTTTGAGTCTACAACATTTAGTTAAGGTGTGAGAGCCAAAATGAACTTTTTATGGCTTTAAATGCATTTTCAGCCCGATTGTACACTTCAGGTGAAAATGTCAAAATCTTCAAAATGAGCAAAAGCACAATAAAATTAATGCTTGAATCATCTTCATTTTGCTAAAATATACTAATGACAGCAAAAAGTTTGAGTCTACAACATTTAGTTAAGGTGTGAGAGCCAAAATGAACTTTTTATTGCTTTAAACGCGTTTTCAGCCCCTAATTGTACACTTCAGGTGAAAATGTCAAAATCTTCAAAATGAGCAAAAGCACAATGAAATTAATGCTTGAATCATCTTCATTTTGCTAAAATACACTAATGACAGCAAAAAGTTTGAGTCTACAACATTTAGTTAAGGTGTGAGAGCCAAAATGAACTTTTTATGGCTTTAAATGCATTTTCAGCCTGATTGTACACTTCAGGTGAAAATGTCAAAATCTTCAAAATGAGCAAAAGCACAATGAAATTAATGCTTGAATCATCTTCATTTTGCTAAAATACACTAATGACAGCAAAAAGTTTGAGTCTACAACATTTAGTTAAGGTGTGAGAGCCAAAATGAACTTTTTATGGCTTTAAATGCATTTTCAGCCTGATTGTACACTTCAGGTGAAAATGTCAAAATCTTCAAAATGAGCAAAAGCACAATGAAATTAATGCTTGAATCATCTTCATTTTGCTAACATACACTAATGACAGCAAAAAGTTTGAGTCTACAACATTTAGTTAAGGTGTGAGAGCCAAAATGAACTTTTTATGGCTTTAAATGCATTTTCAGCCCGATTGTACACTTCAGGTGAAAATGTCAAAATCTTCAAAATGAGCAAAAGCACAATGAAATTAATGCTTGAATCATCTTCATTTTGCTAAAATACACTAATGACAGCAAAAAGTTTGAGTCTACAACATTTAGTTAAGGTGTGAGAGCCAAAATGAACTTTTTATGGCTTTAAATGCATTTTCAGCCTGATTGTACACTTCAGGTGAAAATGTCAAAATCTTCAAAATGAGCAAAAGCACATTGAAATTAATGCTTGAATCATCTTCATTTTGCTAACATACACTAATGACAGCAAAAAGTTTGAGTCTACAACATTTAGTTAAGGTGTGAGAGCCAAAATGAACTTTTTATGGCTTTAAATGCATTTTCAGCCTGATTGTACACTTCAGGTGAAAATGTCAAAATCTTCAAAATGAGCAAAAGCACAATGAAATTAATGCTTGAATCATCTTCATTTTGCTAAAATACACTAATGACAGCAAAAAGTTTGAGTCTACAACATTTAGTTAAGGTGTGAGAGCCAAAATGAACTTTTTATGGCTTTAAATGCATTTTCAGCCTGATTGTACACTTCAGGTGAAAATGTCAAAATCTTCAAAATGAGCAAAAGCACAATGAAATTAATGCTTGAATCATCTTCATTTTGCTAACATACACTAATGACAGCAAAAAGTTTGAGTCTACAACATTTAGTTAAGGTGTGAGAGCCAAAATGAACTTTTTATGGCTTTAAATGCATTTTCAGCCCGATTGTACACTTCAGGTGAAAATGTCAAAATCTTCAAAATGAGCAAAAGCACAATAAAATTAATGCTTGAATCATCTTCATTTTGCTAAAATATACTAATGACAGCAAAAAGTTTGAGTCTACAACATTTAGTTAAGGTGTGAGAGCCAAAATGAACTTTTTATTGCTTTAAACGCGTTTTCAGCCCCTAATTGTACACTTCAGGTGAAAATGTCAAAATCTTCAAAATGAGCAAAAGCACAATGAAATTAATGCTTGAATCATCTTCATTTTGCTAAATTACACTAATGACAGCAAAAAGTTTGAGTCTACAACATTTAGTTAAGGTGTGAGAGCCAAAATGAACTTTTTATGGCTTTAAATGCATTTTCAGCCTGATTGTACACTTCAGGTGAAAATGTCAAAATCTTCAAAATGAGCAAAAGCACAATGAAATTAATGCTTGAATCATCTTCATTTTGCTAACATACACTAATGACAGCAAAAAGTTTGAGTCTACAACATTTAGTTAAGGTGTGAGAGCCAAAATGAACTTTTTATGGCTTTAAATGCATTTTCAGCCCGATTGTACACTTCAGGTGAAAATGTCAAAATCTTCAAAATGAGCAAAAGCACAATGAAATTAATGCTTGAATCATCTTCATTTTGCTAAAATACACTAATGACAGCAAAAAGTTTGAGTCTACAACATTTAGTTAAGGTGTGAGAGCCAAAATGAACTTTTTATGGCTTTAAATGCATTTTCAGCCTGATTGTACACTTCAGGTGAAAATGTCAAAATCTTCAAAATGAGCAAAAGCACAATGAAATTAATGCTTGAATCATCTTCATTTTGCTAAAATACACTAATGACAGCAAAAAGTTTGAGTCTACAACATTTATTTAAGGTGTGAGAGCCAAAATGAACTTTTTATGGCTTTAAATGCATTTTCAGCCTGATTGTACACTTCAGGTGAAAATGTCAAAATCTTCAAAATGAGCAAAAGCACAATGAAATTAATGCTTGAATCATCTTCATTTTGCTAACATACACTAATGACAGCAAAAAGTTTGAGTCTACAACATTTAGTTAAGGTGTGAGAGCCAAAATGAACTTTTTATGGCTTTAAATGCATTTTCAGCCCGATTGTACACTTCAGGTGAAAATGTCAAAATCTTCAAAATGAGCAAAAGCACAATAAAATGAAAGCTTGAATCATCTTCATTTTGCTAAAATATACTAATGACAGCAAAAAGTTTGAGTCTACAACATTTAGTTAAGGTGTGAGAGCCAAAATGAACTTTTTATTGCTTTAAACGCGTTTTCAGCCCCTAATTGTACACTTCAGGTGAAAATGTCAAAATCTTCAAAATGAGAAAAAGCACAATGAAATTAATGCTTGAATCATCTTCATTTTGCTAAAATACACTAATGACAGCAAAAAGTTGGGGTCTACAACATTTAGTTAAGGTGTGAGAGCCAAAATGAACTTTTTATGGCTTTAAATGCATTTTCAGCCTGATTGTACACTTCAGGTGAAAATGTCAAAATCTTCAAAATGAGCAAAAGCACAATGAAATTAATGCTTGAATCATCTTCATTTTGCTAAAATACACTAATGACAGCAAAAAGTTTGAGTCTACAACATTTAGTTAAGGTGTGAGAGCCAAAATGAACTTTTTATGGCTTTAAATGCATTTTCAGCCCGATTGTACACTTCAGGTGAAAATGTCAAAATCTTCAAAATGAGCAAAAGCACAATGAAATTAATGCTTGAATCATCTTCATTTTGCTAAAATACACTAATGACAGCAACAAGTTTGAGTCTACAACATTTAGTTAAGGTGTGAGAGCCAAAATGAACTTTTTATGGCTTTAAATGCATTTTCAGCCCGATTGTACACTTCAGGTGAAAATGTCAAAATCTTCAAAATGAGCAAAAGCACAATAAAATTAATGCTTGAATCATCTTCATTTTGCTAAAATATACTAATGACAGCAAAAAGTTTGAGTCTACAACATTTAGTTAAGGTGTGAGAGCCAAAATGAACTTTTTATTGCTTTAAACGCGTTTTCAGCCCCTAATTGTACACTTCAGGTGAAAATGTCAAAATCTTCAAAATGAGCAAAAGCACAATGAAATTAATGCTTGAATCATCTTCATTTTGCTAAAATACACTAATGACAGCAAAAAGTTTGAGTCTACAACATTTAGTTAAGGTGTGAGAGCCAAAATGAACTTTTTATGGCTTTAAATGCATTTTCAGCCTGATTGTACACTTCAGGTGAAAATGTCAAAATCTTCAAAATGAGCAAAAGCACAATGAAATTAATGCTTGAATCATCTTCATTTTGCTAAAATACACTAATGACAGCAAAAAGTTTGAGTCTACAACATTTAGTTAAGGTGTGAGAGCCAAAATGAACTTTTTATGGCTTTAAATGCATTTTCAGCCTGATTGTACACTTCAGGTGAAAATGTCAAAATCTTCAAAATGAGCAAAAGCACAATGAAATGAATGCTTGAATCATCTTCATTTTGCTAACATACACTAATGACAGCAAAAAGTTTGAGTCTACAACATTTAGTTAAGGTGTGAGAGCCAAAATGAACTTTTTATGGCTTTAAATGCATTTTCAGCCCGATTGTACACTTCAGGTGAAAATGTCAAAATCTTCAAAATGAGCAAAAGCACAATGAAATTAATGCTTGAATCATCTTCATTTTGCTAAAATACACTAATGACAGCAAAAAGTTTGAGTCTACAACATTTAGTTAAGGTGTGAGAGCCAAAATGAACTTTTTATGGCTTTAAATGCATTTTCAGCCTGATTGTACACTTCAGGTGAAAATGTCAAAATCTTCAAAATGAGCAAAAGCACATTGAAATTAATGCTTGAATCATCTTCATTTTGCTAACATACACTAATGACAGCAAAAAGTTTGAGTCTACAACATTTAGTTAAGGTGTGAGAGCCAAAATGAACTTTTTATGGCTTTAAATGCATTTTCAGCCTGTTTGTACACTTCAGGTGAAAATGTCAAAATCTTCAAAATGAGCAAAAGCACAATGAAATTAATGCTTGAATCATCTTCATTTTGCTAAAATACACTAATGACAGCAAAAAGTTTGAGTCTACAACATTTAGTTAAGGTGTGAGAGCCAAAATGAACTTTTTATGGCTTTAAATGCATTTTCAGCCTGATTGTACACTTCAGGTGAAAATGTCAAAATCTTCAAAATGAGCAAAAGCACAATGAAATTAATGCTTGAATCATCTTCATTTTGCTAACATACACTAATGACAGCAAAAAGTTTGAGTCTACAACATTTAGTTAAGGTGTGAGAGCCAAAATGAACTTTTTATGGCTTTAAATGCATTTTCAGCCCGATTGTACACTTCAGGTGAAAATGTCAAAATCTTCAAAATGAGCAAAAGCACAATAAAATTAAAGCTTGAATCATCTTCATTTTGCTAAAATATACTAATGACAGCAAAAAGTTTGAGTCTACAACATTTAGTTAAGGTGTGAGAGCCAAAAAAAACTTTTTATTGCTTTAAACGCGTTTTCAGCCCCTAATTGTACACTTCAGGTGAAAATGTCAAAATCTTCAAAATGAGCAAAAGCACAATGAAATTAATGCTTGAATCATCTTCATTTTGCTAAATTACACTAATGACAGCAAAAAGTTTGAGTCTACAACATTTAGTTAAGGTGTGAGAGCCAAAATGAACTTTTTATGGCTTTAAATGCATTTTCAGCCTGATTGTACACTTCAGGTGAAAATGTCAAAATCTTCAAAATGAGCAAAAGCACAATGAAATTAATGCTTGAATCATCTTCATTTTGCTAACATACACTAATGACAGCAAAAAGTTTGAGTCTACAACATTTAGTTAAGGTGTGAGAGCCAAAATGAACTTTTTATGGCTTTAAATGCATTTTCAGCCCGATTGTACACTTCAGGTGAAAATGTCAAAATCTTCAAAATGAGCAAAAGCACAATGAAATTAATGCTTGAATCATCTTCATTTTGCTAAAATACACTAATGACAGCAAAAAGTTTGAGTCTACAACATTTAGTTAAGGTGTGAGAGCCAAAATGAACTTTTTATGGCTTTAAATGCATTTTCAGCCCGATTGTACACTTCAGGTGAAAATGTCAAAATCTTCAAAATGAGCAAAAGCACAATGAAATTAATGCTTGAATCATCTTCATTTTGCTAAAATACACTAATGACAGCAACAAGTTTGAGTCTACAACATTTAGTTAAGGTGTGAGAGCCAAAATGAACTTTTTATGGCTTTAAATGCATTTTCAGCCCGATTGTACACTTCAGGTGAAAATGTCAAAATCTTCAAAATGAGCAAAAGCACAATAAAATTAATGCTTGAATCATCTTCATTTTGCTAAAATATACTAATGACAGCAAAAAGTTTGAGTCTACAACATTTAGTTAAGGTGTGAGAGCCAAAATGAACTTTTTATTGCTTTAAACGCGTTTTCAGCCCCTAATTGTACACTTCAGGTGAAAATGTCAAAATCTTCAAAATGAGCAAAAGCACAATGAAATTAATGCTTGAATCATCTTCATTTTGCTAAAATACACTAATGACAGCAAAAAGTTTGAGTCTACAACATTTAGTTAAGGTGTGAGAGCCAAAATGAACTTTTTATGGCTTTAAATGCATTTTCAGCCTGATTGTACACTTCAGGTGAAAATGTCAAAATCTTCAAAATGAGCAAAAGCACAATGAAATTAATGCTTGAATCATCTTCATTTTGCTAAAATACACTAATGACAGCAAAAAGTTTGAGTCTACAACATTTAGTTAAGGTGTGAGAGCCAAAATGAACTTTTTATGGCTTTAAATGCATTTTCAGCCTGATTGTACACTTCAGGTGAAAATGTCAAAATCTTCAAAATGAGCAAAAGCACAATGAAATTAATGCTTGAATCATCTTCATTTTGCTAACATACACTAATGACAGCAAAAAGTTTGAGTCTACAACATTTAGTTAAGGTGTGAGAGCCAAAATGAACTTTTTATGGCTTTAAATGCATTTTCAGCCCGATTGTACACTTCAGGTGAAAATGTCAAAATCTTCAAAATGAGCAAAAGCACAATGAAATTAATGCTTGAATCATCTTCATTTTGCTAAAATACACTAATGACAGCAAAAAGTTTGAGTCTACAACATTTAGTTAAGGTGTGAGAGCCAAAATGAACTTTTTATGGCTTTAAATGCATTTTCAGCCTGATTGTACACTTCAGGTGAAAATGTCAAAATCTTCAAAATGAGCAAAAGCACATTGAAATTAATGCTTGAATCATCTTCATTTTGCTAACATACACTAATGACAGCAAAAAGTTTGAGTCTACAACATTTAGTTAAGGTGTGAGAGCCAAAATGAACTTTTTATGGCTTTAAATGCATTTTCAGCCTGATTGTACACTTCAGGTGAAAATGTCAAAATCTTCAAAATGAGCAAAAGCACAATGAAATTAATGCTTGAATCATCTTCATTTTGCTAAAATACACTAATGACAGCAAAAAGTTTGAGTCTACAACATTTAGTTAAGGTGTGAGAGCCAAAATGAACTTTTTATGGCTTTAAATGCATTTTCAGCCTGATTGTACACTTCAGGTGAAAATGTCAAAATCTTCAAAATGAGCAAAAGCACAATGAAATTAATGCTTGAATCATCTTCATTTTGCTAACATACACTAATGACAGCAAAAAGTTTGAGTCTACAACATTTAGTTAAGGTGTGAGAGCCAAAATGAACTTTTTATGGCTTTAAATGCATTTTCAGCCCGATTGTACACTTCAGGTGAAAATGTCAAAATCTTCAAAATGAGCAAAAGCACAATGAAATTAATGCTTGAATCATCTTCATTTTGCTAAAATACACTAATGACAGCAAAAAGTTTGAGTCTACAACATTTAGTTAAGGTGTGAGAGCCAAAATGAACTTTTTATGGCTTTAAATGCATTTTCAGCCTGATTGTACACTTCAGGTGAAAATGTCAAAATCTTCAAAATGAGCAAAAGCACATTGAAATTAATGCTTGAATCATCTTCATTTTGCTAACATACACTAATGACAGCAAAAAGTTTGAGTCTACAACATTTAGTTAAGGTGTGAGAGCCAAAATGAACTTTTTATGGCTTTAAATGCATTTTCAGCCTGTTTGTACACTTCAGGTGAAAATGTCAAAATCTTCAAAATGAGCAAAAGCACAATGAAATTAATGCTTGAATCATCTTCATTTTGCTAAATTACACTAATGACAGCAAAAAGTTTGAGTCTACAACATTTAGTTAAGGTGTGAGAGCCAAAATGAACTTTTTATGGCTTTAAATGCATTTTCAGCCTGATTGTACACTTCAGGTGAAAATGTCAAAATCTTCAAAATGAGCAAAAGCACAATGAAATTAATGCTTGAATCATCTTCATTTTGCTAACATACACTAATGACAGCAAAAAGTTTGAGTCTACAACATTTAGTTAAGGTGTGAGAGCCAAAATGAACTTTTTATGGCTTTAAATGCATTTTCAGCCCGATTGTACACTTCAGGTGAAAATGTCAAAATCTTCAAAATGAGCAAAAGCACAATGAAATTAATGCTTGAATCATCTTCATTTTGCTAAAATACACTAATGACAGCAAAAAGTTTGAGTCTACAACATTTAGTTAAGGTGTGAGAGCCAAAATGAACTTTTTATGGCTTTAAATGCATTTTCAGCCCGATTGTACACTTCAGGTGAAAATGTCAAAATCTTCAAAATGAGCAAAAGCACAATGAAATTAATGCTTGAATCATCTTCATTTTGCTAAAATACACTAATGACAGCAACAAGTTTGAGTCTACAACATTTAGTTAAGGTGTGAGAGCCAAAATGAACTTTTTATGGCTTTAAATGCATTTTCAGCCCGATTGTACACTTCAGGTGAAAATGTCAAAATCTTCAAAATGAGCAAAAGCACAATAAAATTAATGCTTGAATCATCTTCATTTTGCTAAAATATACTAATGACAGCAAAAAGTTTGAGTCTACAACATTTAGTTAAGGTGTGAGAGCCAAAATGAACTTTTTATTGCTTTAAACGCGTTTTCAGCCCCTAATTGTACACTTCAGGTGAAAATGTCAAAATCTTCAAAATGAGCAAAAGCACAATGAAATTAATGCTTGAATCATCTTCATTTTGCTAAAATACACTAATGACAGCAAAAAGTTTGAGTCTACAACATTTAGTTAAGGTGTGAGAGCCAAAATGAACTTTTTATGGCTTTAAATGCATTTTCAGCCTGATTGTACACTTCAGGTGAAAATGTCAAAATCTTCAAAATGAGCAAAAGCACAATGAAATTAATGCTTGAATCATCTTCATTTTGCTAAAATACACTAATGACAGCAAAAAGTTTGAGTCTACAACATTTAGTTAAGGTGTGAGAGCCAAAATGAACTTTTTATGGCTTTAAATGCATTTTCAGCCTGATTGTACACTTCAGGTGAAAATGTCAAAATCTTCAAAATGAGCAAAAGCACAATGAAATTAATGCTTGAATCATCTTCATTTTGCTAACATACACTAATGACAGCAAAAAGTTTGAGTCTACAACATTTAGTTAAGGTGTGAGAGCCAAAATGAACTTTTTATGGCTTTAAATGCATTTTCAGCCCGATTGTACACTTCAGGTGAAAATGTCAAAATCTTCAAAATGAGCAAAAGCACAATGAAATTAATGCTTGAATCATCTTCATTTTGCTAAAATACACTAATGACAGCAAAAAGTTTGAGTCTACAACATTTAGTTAAGGTGTGAGAGCCAAAATGAACTTTTTATGGCTTTAAATGCATTTTCAGCCTGATTGTACACTTCAGGTGAAAATGTCAAAATCTTCAAAATGAGCAAAAGCACATTGAAATTAATGCTTGAATCATCTTCATTTTGCTAACATACACTAATGACAGCAAAAAGTTTGAGTCTACAACATTTAGTTAAGGTGTGAGAGCCAAAATGAACTTTTTATGGCTTTAAATGCATTTTCAGCCCGATTGTACACTTCAGGTGAAAATGTCAAAATCTTCAAAATGAGCAAAAGCACAATGAAATTAATGCTTGAATCATCTTCATTTTGCTAAAATACACTAATGACAGCAAAAAGTTTGAGTCTACAACATTTAGTTAAGGTGTGAGAGCCAAAATGAACTTTTTATGGCTTTAAATGCATTTTCAGCCCGATTGTACACTTCAGGTGAAAATGTCAAAATCTTCAAAATGAGCAAAAGCACAATGAAATTAATGCTTGAATCATCTTCATTTTGCTAACATACACTAATGACAGCAAAAAGTTTGAGTCTACAACATTTAGTTAAGGTGTGAGAGCCAAAATGAACTTTTTATGGCTTTAAATGCATTTTCAGCCCGATTGTACACTTCAGGTGAAAATGTCAAAATCTTCAAAATGAGCAAAAGCACAATGAAATTAATGCTTGAATCATCTTCATTTTGCTAAAATACACTAATGACAGCAAAAAGTTTGAGTCTACAACATTTAGTTAAGGTGTGAGAGCCAAAATGAACTTTTTATGGCTTTAAATGCATTTTCAGCCTGATTGTACACTTCAGGTGAAAATGTCAAAATCTTCAAAATGAGCAAAAGCACATTGAAATTAATGCTTGAATCATCTTCATTTTGCTAACATACACTAATGACAGCAAAAAGTTTGAGTCTACAACATTTAGTTAAGGTGTGAGAGCCAAAATGAACTTTTTATGGCTTTAAATGCATTTTCAGCCCGATTGTACACTTCAGGTGAAAATGTCAAAATCTTCAAAATGAGCAAAAGCACAATGAAATTAATGCTTGAATCATCTTCATTTTGCTAAAATACACTAATGACAGCAAAAAGTTTGAGTCTACAACATTTAGTTAAGGTGTGAGAGCCAAAATGAACTTTTTATGGCTTTAAATGCATTTTCAGCCCGATTGTACACTTCAGGTGAAAATGTCAAAATCTTCAAAATGAGCAAAAGCACAATGAAATTAATGCTTGAATCATCTTCATTTTGCTAAAATACACTAATGACAGCAACAAGTTTGAGTCTACAACATTTAGTTAAGGTGTGAGAGCCAAAATGAACTTTTTATGGCTTTAAATGCATTTTCAGCCCGATTGTACACTTCAGGTGAAAATGTCAAAATCTTCAAAATGAGCAAAAGCACAATAAAATTAATGCTTGAATCATCTTCATTTTGCTAAAATATACTAATGACAGCAAAAAGTTTGAGTCTACAACATTTAGTTAAGGTGTGAGAGCCAAAATGAACTTTTTATTGCTTTAAACGCGTTTTCAGCCCCTAATTGTACACTTCAGGTGAAAATGTCAAAATCTTCAAAATGAGCAAAAGCACAATGAAATTAATGCTTGAATCATCTTCATTTTGCTAAAATACACTAATGACAGCAAAAAGTTTGAGTCTACAACATTTAGTTAAGGTGTGAGAGCCAAAATGAACTTTTTATGGCTTTAAATGCATTTTCAGCCTGATTGTACACTTCAGGTGAAAATGTCAAAATCTTCAAAATGAGCAAAAGCACAATGAAATTAATGCTTGAATCATCTTCATTTTGCTAAAATACACTAATGACAGCAAAAAGTTTGAGTCTACAACATTTAGTTAAGGTGTGAGAGCCAAAATGAACTTTTTATGGCTTTAAATGCATTTTCAGCCTGATTGTACACTTCAGGTGAAAATGTCAAAATCTTCAAAATGAGCAAAAGCACAATGAAATTAATGCTTGAATCATCTTCATTTTGCTAACATACACTAATGACAGCAAAAAGTTTGAGTCTACAACATTTAGTTAAGGTGTGAGAGCCAAAATGAACTTTTTATGGCTTTAAATGCATTTTCAGCCCGATTGTACACTTCAGGTGAAAATGTCAAAATCTTCAAAATGAGCAAAAGCACAATGAAATTAATGCTTGAATCATCTTCATTTTGCTAAAATACACTAATGACAGCAAAAAGTTTGAGTCTACAACATTTAGTTAAGGTGTGAGAGCCAAAATGAACTTTTTATGGCTTTAAATGCATTTTCAGCCTGATTGTACACTTCAGGTGAAAATGTCAAAATCTTCAAAATGAGCAAAAGCACATTGAAATTAATGCTTGAATCATCTTCATTTTGCTAACATACACTAATGACAGCAAAAAGTTTGAGTCTACAACATTTAGTTAAGGTGTGAGAGCCAAAATGAACTTTTTATGGCTTTAAATGCATTTTCAGCCTGATTGTACACTTCAGGTGAAAATGTCAAAATCTTCAAAATGAGCAAAAGCACAATGAAATTAATGCTTGAATCATCTTCATTTTGCTAAAATACACTAATGACAGCAAAAAGTTTGAGTCTACAACATTTAGTTAAGGTGTGAGAGCCAAAATGAACTTTTTATGGCTTTAAATGCATTTTCAGCCTGATTGTACACTTCAGGTGAAAATGTCAAAATCTTCAAAATGAGCAAAAGCACAATGAAATTAATGCTTGAATCATCTTCATTTTGCTAACATACACTAATGACAGCAAAAAGTTTGAGTCTACAACATTTAGTTAAGGTGTGAGAGCCAAAATGAACTTTTTATGGCTTTAAATGCATTTTCAGCCCGATTGTACACTTCAGGTGAAAATGTCAAAATCTTTAAAATGAGCAAAAGCACAATGAAATTAATGCTTGAATCATCTTCATTTTGCTAAAATACACTAATGACAGCAAAAAGTTTGAGTCTACAACATTTAGTTAAGGTGTGAGAGCCAAAATGAACTTTTTATGGCTTTAAATGCATTTTCAGCCTGATTGTACACTTCAGGTGAAAATGTCAAAATCTTCAAAATGAGCAAAAGCACATTGAAATTAATGCTTGAATCATCTTCATTTTGCTAACATACACTAATGACAGCAAAAAGTTTGAGTCTACAACATTTAGTTAAGGTGTGAGAGCCAAAATGAACTTTTTATGGCTTTAAATGCATTTTCAGCCTGTTTGTACACTTCAGGTGAAAATGTCAAAATCTTCAAAATGAGCAAAAGCACAATGAAATTAATGCTTGAATCATCTTCATTTTGCTAAAATACACTAATGACAGCAAAAAGTTTGAGTCTACAACATTTAGTTAAGGTGTGAGAGCCAAAATGAACTTTTTATGGCTTTAAATGCATTTTCAGCCTGATTGTACACTTCAGGTGAAAATGTCAAAATCTTCAAAATGAGCAAAAGCACAATGAAATTAATGCTTGAATCATCTTCATTTTGCTAACATACACTAATGACAGCAAAAAGTTTGAGTCTACAACATTTAGTTAAGGTGTGAGAGCCAAAATGAACTTTTTATGGCTTTAAATGCATTTTCAGCCCGATTGTACACTTCAGGTGAAAATGTCAAAATCTTCAAAATGAGCAAAAGCACAATAAAATTAATGCTTGAATCATCTTCATTTTGCTAAAATATACTAATGACAGCAAAAAGTTTGAGTCTACAACATTTAGTTAAGGTGTGAGAGCCAAAAAAAACTTTTTATTGCTTTAAACGCGTTTTCAGCCCCTAATTGTACACTTCAGGTGAAAATGTCAAAATCTTCAAAATGAGCAAAAGCACAATGAAATTAATGCTTGAATCATCTTCATTTTGCTAAATTACACTAATGACAGCAAAAAGTTTGAGTCTACAACATTTAGTTAAGGTGTGAGAGCCAAAATGAACTTTTTATGGCTTTAAATGCATTTTCAGCCTGATTGTACACTTCAGGTGAAAATGTCAAAATCTTCAAAATGAGCAAAAGCACAATGAAATTAATGCTTGAATCATCTTCATTTTGCTAACATACACTAATGACAGCAAAAAGTTTGAGTCTACAACATTTAGTTAAGGTGTGAGAGCCAAAATGAACTTTTTATGGCTTTAAATGCATTTTCAGCCCGATTGTACACTTCAGGTGAAAATGTCAAAATCTTCAAAATGAGCAAAAGCACAATGAAATTAATGCTTGAATCATCTTCATTTTGCTAAAATACACTAATGACAGCAAAAAGTTTGAGTCTACAACATTTAGTTAAGGTGTGAGAGCCAAAATGAACTTTTTATGGCTTTAAATGCATTTTCAGCCCGATTGTACACTTCAGGTGAAAATGTCAAAATCTTCAAAATGAGCAAAAGCACAATGAAATTAATGCTTGAATCATCTTCATTTTGCTAAAATACACTAATGACAGCAACAAGTTTGAGTCTACAACATTTAGTTAAGGTGTGAGAGCCAAAATGAACTTTTTATGGCTTTAAATGCATTTTCAGCCCGATTGTACACTTCAGGTGAAAATGTCAAAATCTTCAAAATGAGCAAAAGCACAATAAAATTAATGCTTGAATCATCTTCATTTTGCTAAAATATACTAATGACAGCAAAAAGTTTGAGTCTACAACATTTAGTTAAGGTGTGAGAGCCAAAATGAACTTTTTATTGCTTTAAACGCGTTTTCAGCCCCTAATTGTACACTTTAGGTGAAAATGTCAAAATCTTCAAAATGAGCAAAAGCACAATGAAATTAATGCTTGAATCATCTTCATTTTGCTAAAATACACTAATGACAGCAAAAAGTTTGAGTCTACAACATTTAGTTAAGGTGTGAGAGCCAAAATGAACTTTTTATGGCTTTAAATGCATTTTCAGCCTGATTGTACACTTCAGGTGAAAATGTCAAAATCTTCAAAATGAGCAAAAGCACAATGAAATGAATGCTTGAATCATCTTCATTTTGCTAACATACACTAATGACAGCAAAAAGTTTGAGTCTACAACATTTAGTTAAGGTGTGAGAGCCAAAATGAACTTTTTATGGCTTTAAATGCATTTTCAGCCCGATTGTACACTTCAGGTGAAAATGTCAAAATCTTCAAAATGAGCAAAAGCACAATGAAATTAATGCTTGAATCATCTTCATTTTGCTAAAATACACTAATGACAGCAAAAAGTTTGAGTCTACAACATTTAGTTAAGGTGTGAGAGCCAAAATGAACTTTTTATGGCTTTAAATGCATTTTCAGCCTGATTGTACACTTCAGGTGAAAATGTCAAAATCTTCAAAATGAGCAAAAGCACATTGAAATTAATGCTTGAATCATCTTCATTTTGCTAACATACACTAATGACAGCAAAAAGTTTGAGTCTACAACATTTAGTTAAGGTGTGAGAGCCAAAATGAACTTTTTATGGCTTTAAATGCATTTTCAGCCTGATTGTACACTTCAGGTGAAAATGTCAAAATCTTCAAAATGAGCAAAAGCACAATGAAATTAATGCTTGAATCATCTTCATTTTGCTAAAATACACTAATGACAGCAAAAAGTTTGAGTCTACAACATTTAGTTAAGGTGTGAGAGCCAAAATGAACTTTGTATGGCTTTAAATGCATTTTCAGCCTGATTGTACACTTCAGGTGAAAATGTCAAAATCTTCAAAATGAGCAAAAGCACAATGAAATTAATGCTTGAATCATCTTCATTTTGCTAACATACACTAATGACAGCAAAAAGTTTGAGTCTACAACATTTAGTTAAGGTGTGAGAGCCAAAATGAACTTTTTATGGCTTTAAATGCATTTTCAGCCCGATTGTACACTTCAGGTGAAAATGTCAAAATCTTCAAAATGAGCAAAAGCACAATAAAATTAATGCTTGAATCATCTTCATTTTGCTAAAATATACTAATGACAGCAAAAAGTTTGAGTCTACAACATTTAGTTAAGGTGTGAGAGCCAAAATGAACTTTTTATTGCTTTAAACGCGTTTTCAGCCCCTAATTGTACACTTCAGGTGAAAATGTCAAAATCTTCAAAATGAGCAAAAGCACAATGAAATTAATGCTTGAATCATCTTCATTTTGCTAAATTACACTAATGACAGCAAAAAGTTTGAGTCTACAACATTTAGTTAAGGTGTGAGAGCCAAAATGAACTTTTTATGGCTTTAAATGCATTTTCAGCCTGATTGTACACTTCAGGTGAAAATGTCAAAATCTTCAAAATGAGCAAAAGCACAATGAAATTAATGCTTGAATCATCTTCATTTTGCTAACATACACTAATGACAGCAAAAAGTTTGAGTCTACAACATTTAGTTAAGGTGTGAGAGCCAAAATGAACTTTTTATGGCTTTAAATGCATTTTCAGCCCGATTGTACACTTCAGGTGAAAATGTCAAAATCTTCAAAATGAGCAAAAGCACAATGAAATTAATGCTTGAATCATCTTCATTTTGCTAAAATACACTAATGACAGCAAAAAGTTTGAGTCTACAACATTTAGTTAAGGTGTGAGAGCCAAAATGAACTTTTTATGGCTTTAAATGCATTTTCAGCCTGATTGTACACTTCAGGTGAAAATGTCAAAATCTTCAAAATGAGCAAAAGCACAATGAAATTAATGCTTGAATCATCTTCATTTTGCTAAAATACACTAATGACAGCAAAAAGTTTGAGTCTACAACATTTAGTTAAGGTGTGAGAGCCAAAATGAACTTTTTATGGCTTTAAATGCATTTTCAGCCCGATTGTACACTTCAGGTGAAAATGTCAAAATCTTCAAAATGAGCAAAAGCACAATAAAATTAATGCTTGAATCATCTTCATTTTGCTAAAATATACTAATGACAGCAAAAAGTTTGAGTCTACAACATTTAGTTAAGGTGTGAGAGCCAAAATGAACTTTTTATTGCTTTAAACGCGTTTTCAGCCCCTAATTGTACACTTCAGGTGAAAATGTCAAAATCTTCAAAATGAGCAAAAGCACAATGAAATTAATGCTTGAATCATCTTCATTTTGCTAAATTACACTAATGACAGCAAAAAGTTTGAGTCTACAACATTTAGTTAAGGTGTGAGAGCCAAAATGAACTTTTTATGGCTTTAAATGCATTTTCAGCCTGATTGTACACTTCAGGTGAAAATGTCAAAATCTTCAAAATGAGCAAAAGCACAATGAAATTAATGCTTGAATCATCTTCATTTTGCTAACATACACTAATGACAGCAAAAAGTTTGAGTCTACAACATTTAGTTAAGGTGTGAGAGCCAAAATGAACTTTTTATGGCTTTAAATGCATTTTCAGCCCGATTGTACACTTCAGGTGAAAATGTCAAAATCTTCAAAATGAGCAAAAGCACAATGAAATTAATGCTTGAATCATCTTCATTTTGCTAAAATACACTAATGACAGCAAAAAGTTTGAGTCTACAACATTTAGTTAAGGTGTGAGAGCCAAAATGAACTTTTTATGGCTTTAAATGCATTTTCAGCCTGATTGTACACTTCAGGTGAAAATGTCAAAATCTTCAAAATGAGCAAAAGCACAATGAAATTAATGCTTGAATCATCTTCATTTTGCTAAAATATACTAATGACAGCAAAAAGTTTGAGTCTACAACATTTAGTTAAGGTGTGAGAGCCAAAATGAACTTTTTATGGCTTTAAATGCATTTTCAGCCTGATTGTACACTTCAGGTGAAAATGTCAAAATCTTCAAAATGAGCAAAAGCACAATGAAATTAATGCTTGAATCATCTTCATTTTGCTAAAATACACTAATGACAGCAAAAAGTTTGAGTCTACAACATTTATTTAAGGTGTGAGAGCCAAAATGAACTTTTTATGGCTTTAAATGCATTTTCAGCCTGATTGTACACTTCAGGTGAAAATGTCAAAATCTTCAAAATGAGCAAAAGCACAATGAAATTAATGCTTGAATCATCTTCATTTTGCTAACATACACTAATGACAGCAAAAAGTTTGAGTCTACAACATTTAGTTAAGGTGTGAGAGCCAAAATGAACTTTTTATGGCTTTAAATGCATTTTCAGCCCGATTGTACACTTCAGGTGAAAATGTCAAAATCTTCAAAATGAGCAAAAGCACAATGAAATTAATGCTTGAATCATCTTCATTTTGCTAAAATACACTAATGACAGCAAAAAGTTTGAGTCTACAACATTTAGTTAAGGTGTGAGAGCCAAAATGAACTTTTTATGGCTTTAAATGCATTTTCAGCCTGATTGTACACTTCAGGTGAAAATGTCAAAATCTTCAAAATGAGCAAAAGCACAATGAAATTAATGCTTGAATCATCTTCATTTTGCTAAAATACACTAATGACAGCAAAAAGTTTGAGTCTACAACATTTATTTAAGGTGTGAGAGCCAAAATGAACTTTTTATGGCTTTAAATGCATTTTCAGCCTGATTGTACACTTCAGGTGAAAATGTCAAAATCTTCAAAATGAGCAAAAGCACAATGAAATTAATGCTTGAATCATCTTCATTTTGCTAACATACACTAATGACAGCAAAAAGTTTGAGTCTACAACATTTAGTTAAGGTGTGAGAGCCAAAATGAACTTTTTATGGCTTTAAATGCATTTTCAGCCCGATTGTACACTTCAGGTGAAAATGTCAAAATCTTCAAAATGAGCAAAAGCACAATAAAATGAAAGCTTGAATCATCTTCATTTTGCTAAAATATACTAATGACAGCAAAAAGTTTGAGTCTACAACATTTAGTTAAGGTGTGAGAGCCAAAATGAACTTTTTATTGCTTTAAACGCGTTTTCAGCCCCTAATTGTACACTTCAGGTGAAAATGTCAAAATCTTCAAAATGAGCAAAAGCACAATGAAATTAATGCTTGAATCATCTTCATTTTGCTAACATACACTAATGACAGCAAAAAGTTTGAGTCTACAACATTTAGTTAAGGTGTGAGAGCCAAAATGAACTTTTTATGGCTTTAAATGCATTTTCAGCCCGATTGTACACTTCAGGTGAAAATGTCAAAATCTTCAAAATGAGCAAAAGCACAATAAAATTAATGCTTGAATCATCTTCATTTTGCTAACATACACTAATGACAGCAAAAAGTTTGAGTCTACAACATTTAGTTAAGGTGTGAGAGCCAAAATGAACTTTTTATGGCTTTAAATGCATTTTCAGCCCAATTGTACACTTCAGGTGAAAATGTCAAAATCTTCAAAATGAGCAAAAGCACAATAAAATTAATGCTTGAATCATCTTCATTTTGCTAAAATATACTAATGACAGCAAAAAGTTTGAGTCTACAACATTTAGTTAAGGTGTGAGAGCCAAAATGAACTTTTTATTGCTTTAAACGCGTTTTCAGCCCCTAATTGTACACTTCAGGTGAAAATGTCAAAATCTTCAAAATGAGAAAAAGCACAATGAAATTAATGCTTGAATCATCTTCATTTTGCTAAAATACACTAATGACAGCAAAAAGTTGGGGTCTACAACATTTAGTTAAGGTGTGAGAGCCAAAATGAACTTTTTATGGCTTTAAATGCATTTTCAGCCTGATGTACACTTCAGGTGAAAATGTCAAAATCTTCAAAATGAGCAAAAGCACAATGAAATTAATGCTTGAATCATCTTCATTTTGATAAAATACACTAATGACAGCAAAAAGTTTGAGTCTACAACATTTAGTTAAGGTGTGAGAGCCAAAATGAACTTTTTATGGCTTTAAATGCATTTTCAGCCCGATTGTACACTTCAGGTGAAAATGTCAAAATCTTCAAAATGAGCAAAAGCACAATGAAATTAATGCTTGAATCATCTTCATTTTGCTAAAATACACTAATGACAGCAACAAGTTTGAGTCTACAACATTTAGTTAAGGTGTGAGAGCCAAAATGAACTTTTTATGGCTTTAAATGCATTTTCAGCCCGATTGTACACTTCAGGTGAAAATGTCAAAATCTTCAAAATGAGCAAAAGCACAATAAAATTAATGCTTGAATCATCTTCATTTTGCTAAAATATACTAATGACAGCAAAAAGTTTGAGTCTACAACATTTAGTTAAGGTGTGAGAGCCAAAATGAACTTTTTATTGCTTTAAACGCGTTTTCAGCCCCTAATTGTACACTTCAGGTGAAAATGTCAAAATCTTCAAAATGAGCAAAAGCACAATGAAATTAATGCTTGAATCATCTTCATTTTGCTAAAATACACTAATGACAGCAAAAAGTTTGAGTCTACAACATTTAGTTAAGGTGTGAGAGCCAAAATGAACTTTTTATGGCTTTAAATGCATTTTCAGCCTGATTGTACACTTCAGGTGAAAATGTCAAAATCTTCAAAATGAGCAAAAGCACAATGAAATTAATGCTTGAATCATCTTCATTTTGCTAAAATACACTAATGACAGCAAAAAGTTTGAGTCTACAACATTTAGTTAAGGTGTGAGAGCCAAAATGAACTTTTTATGGCTTTAAATGCATTTTCAGCCTGATTGTACACTTCAGGTGAAAATGTCAAAATCTTCAAAATGAGCAAAAGCACAATGAAATTAATGCTTGAATCATCTTCATTTTGCTAACATACACTAATGACAGCAAAAAGTTTGAGTCTACAACATTTAGTTAAGGTGTGAGAGCCAAAATGAACTTTTTATGGCTTTAAATGCATTTTCAGCCCGATTGTACACTTCAGGTGAAAATGTCAAAATCTTCAAAATGAGCAAAAGCACAATGAAATTAATGCTTGAATCATCTTCATTTTGCTAAAATACACTAATGACAGCAAAAAGTTTGAGTCTACAACATTTAGTTAAGGTGTGAGAGCCAAAATGAACTTTTTATGGCTTTAAATGCATTTTCAGCCTGATTGTACACTTCAGGTGAAAATGTCAAAATCTTCAAAATGAGCAAAAGCACAATGAAATTAATGCTTGAATCATCTTCATTTTGCTAAAATACACTAATGACAGCAAAAAGTTTGAGTCTACAACATTTATTTAAGGTGTGAGAGCCAAAATGAACTTTTTATGGCTTTAAATGCATTTTCAGCCTGATTGTACACTTCAGGTGAAAATGTCAAAATCTTCAAAATGAGCAAAAGCACAATGAAATTAATGCTTGAATCATCTTCATTTTGCTAACATACACTAATGACAGCAAAAAGTTTGAGTCTACAACATTTAGTTAAGGTGTGAGAGCCAAAATGAACTTTTTATGGCTTTAAATGCATTTTCAGCCCGATTGTACACTTCAGGTGAAAATGTCAAAATCTTCAAAATGAGCAAAAGCACAATAAAATTAATGCTTGAATCATCTTCATTTTGCTAAAATATACTAATGACAGCAAAAAGTTTGAGTCTACAACATTTAGTTAAGGTGTGAGAGCCAAAATGAACTTTTTATTGCTTTAAACGCGTTTTCAGCCCCTAATTGTACACTTCAGGTGAAAATGTCAAAATCTTCAAAATGAGCAAAAGCACAATGAAATTAATGCTTGAATCATCTTCATTTTGCTAAATTACACTAATGACAGCAAAAAGTTTGAGTCTACAACATTTAGTTAAGGTGTGAGAGCCAAAATGAACTTTTTATGGCTTTAAATGCATTTTCAGCCTGATTGTACACTTCAGGTGAAAATGTCAAAATCTTCAAAATGAGCAAAAGCACAATGAAATTAATGCTTGAATCATCTTCATTTTGCTAACATACACTAATGACAGCAAAAAGTTTGAGTCTACAACATTTAGTTAAGGTGTGAGAGCCAAAATGAACTTTTTATGGCTTTAAATGCATTTTCAGCCCGATTGTACACTTCAGGTGAAAATGTCAAAATCTTCAAAATGAGCAAAAGCACAATGAAATTAATGCTTGAATCATCTTCATTTTGCTAAAATACACTAATGACAGCAAAAAGTTTGAGTCTACAACATTTAGTTAAGGTGTGAGAGCCAAAATGAACTTTTTATGGCTTTAAATGCATTTTCAGCCTGATTGTACACTTCAGGTGAAAATGTCAAAATCTTCAAAATGAGCAAAAGCACAATGAAATTAATGCTTGAATCATCTTCATTTTGCTAAAATACACTAATGACAGCAAAAAGTTTGAGTCTACAACATTTATTTAAGGTGTGAGAGCCAAAATGAACTTTTTATGGCTTTAAATGCATTTTCAGCCTGATTGTACACTTCAGGTGAAAATGTCAAAATCTTCAAAATGAGCAAAAGCACAATGAAATTAATGCTTGAATCATCTTCATTTTGCTAACATACACTAATGACAGCAAAAAGTTTGAGTCTACAACATTTAGTTAAGGTGTGAGAGCCAAAATGAACTTTTTATGGCTTTAAATGCATTTTCAGCCCGATTGTACACTTCAGGTGAAAATGTCAAAATCTTCAAAATGAGCAAAAGCACAATAAAATGAAAGCTTGAATCATCTTCATTTTGCTAAAATATACTAATGACAGCAAAAAGTTTGAGTCTACAACATTTAGTTAAGGTGTGAGAGCCAAAATGAACTTTTTATTGCTTTAAACGCGTTTTCAGCCCCTAATTGTACACTTCAGGTGAAAATGTCAAAATCTTCAAAATGAGCAAAAGCACAATGAAATTAATGCTTGAATCATCTTCATTTTGCTAACATACACTAATGACAGCAAAAAGTTTGAGTCTACAACATTTAGTTAAGGTGTGAGAGCCAAAATGAACTTTTTATGGCTTTAAATGCATTTTCAGCCCGATTGTACACTTCAGGTGAAAATGTCAAAATCTTCAAAATGAGCAAAAGCACAATAAAATTAATGCTTGAATCATCTTCATTTTGCTAACATACACTAATGACAGCAAAAAGTTTGAGTCTACAACATTTAGTTAAGGTGTGAGAGCCAAAATGAACTTTTTATGGCTTTAAATGCATTTTCAGCCCAATTGTACACTTCAGGTGAAAATGTCAAAATCTTCAAAATGAGCAAAAGCACAATAAAATTAATGCTTGAATCATCTTCATTTTGCTAAAATATACTAATGACAGCAAAAAGTTTGAGTCTACAACATTTAGTTAAGGTGTGAGAGCCAAAATGAACTTTTTATTGCTTTAAACGCGTTTTCAGCCCCTAATTGTACACTTCAGGTGAAAATGTCAAAATCTTCAAAATGAGAAAAAGCACAATGAAATTAATGCTTGAATCATCTTCATTTTGCTAAAATACACTAATGACAGCAAAAAGTTGGGGTCTACAACATTTAGTTAAGGTGTGAGAGCCAAAATGAACTTTTTATGGCTTTAAATGCATTTTCAGCCTGATGTACACTTCAGGTGAAAATGTCAAAATCTTCAAAATGAGCAAAAGCACAATGAAATTAATGCTTGAATCATCTTCATTTTGATAAAATACACTAATGACAGCAAAAAGTTTGAGTCTACAACATTTAGTTAAGGTGTGAGAGCCAAAATGAACTTTTTATGGCTTTAAATGCATTTTCAGCCCGATTGTACACTTCAGGTGAAAATGTCAAAATCTTCAAAATGAGCAAAAGCACAATGAAATTAATGCTTGAATCATCTTCATTTTGCTAAAATACACTAATGACAGCAACAAGTTTGAGTCTACAACATTTAGTTAAGGTGTGAGAGCCAAAATGAACTTTTTATGGCTTTAAATGCATTTTCAGCCCGATTGTACACTTCAGGTGAAAATGTCAAAATCTTCAAAATGAGCAAAAGCACAATAAAATTAATGCTTGAATCATCTTCATTTTGCTAAAATATACTAATGACAGCAAAAAGTTTGAGTCTACAACATTTAGTTAAGGTGTGAGAGCCAAAATGAACTTTTTATTGCTTTAAACGCGTTTTCAGCCCCTAATTGTACACTTCAGGTGAAAATGTCAAAATCTTCAAAATGAGCAAAAGCACAATGAAATTAATGCTTGAATCATCTTCATTTTGCTAAAATACACTAATGACAGCAAAAAGTTTGAGTCTACAACATTTAGTTAAGGTGTGAGAGCCAAAATGAACTTTTTATGGCTTTAAATGCATTTTCAGCCTGATTGTACACTTCAGGTGAAAATGTCAAAATCTTCAAAATGAGCAAAAGCACAATGAAATTAATGCTTGAATCATCTTCATTTTGCTAAAATACACTAATGACAGCAAAAAGTTTGAGTCTACAACATTTAGTTAAGGTGTGAGAGCCAAAATGAACTTTTTATGGCTTTAAATGCATTTTCAGCCTGATTGTACACTTCAGGTGAAAATGTCAAAATCTTCAAAATGAGCAAAAGCACAATGAAATTAATGCTTGAATCATCTTCATTTTGCTAACATACACTAATGACAGCAAAAAGTTTGAGTCTACAACATTTAGTTAAGGTGTGAGAGCCAAAATGAACTTTTTATGGCTTTAAATGCATTTTCAGCCCGATTGTACACTTCAGGTGAAAATGTCAAAATCTTCAAAATGAGCAAAAGCACAATGAAATTAATGCTTGAATCATCTTCATTTTGCTAAAATACACTAATGACAGCAAAAAGTTTGAGTCTACAACATTTAGTTAAGGTGTGAGAGCCAAAATGAACTTTTTATGGCTTTAAATGCATTTTCAGCCTGATTGTACACTTCAGGTGAAAATGTCAAAATCTTCAAAATGAGCAAAAGCACATTGAAATTAATGCTTGAATCATCTTCATTTTGCTAACATACACTAATGACAGCAAAAAGTTTGAGTCTACAACATTTAGTTAAGGTGTGAGAGCCAAAATGAACTTTTTATGGCTTTAAATGCATTTTCAGCCTGATTGTACACTTCAGGTGAAAATGTCAAAATCTTCAAAATGAGCAAAAGCACAATGAAATTAATGCTTGAATCATCTTCATTTTGCTAAAATACACTAATGACAGCAAAAAGTTTGAGTCTACAACATTTAGTTAAGGTGTGAGAGCCAAAATGAACTTTTTATGGCTTTAAATGCATTTTCAGCCTGATTGTACACTTCAGGTGAAAATGTCAAAATCTTCAAAATGAGCAAAAGCACAATGAAATTAATGCTTGAATCATCTTCATTTTGCTAACATACACTAATGACAGCAAAAAGTTTGAGTCTACAACATTTAGTTAAGGTGTGAGAGCCAAAATGAACTTTTTATGGCTTTAAATGCATTTTCAGCCCGATTGTACACTTCAGGTGAAAATGTCAAAATCTTCAAAATGAGCAAAAGCACAATAAAATTAATGCTTGAATCATCTTCATTTTGCTAAAATATACTAATGACAGCAAAAAGTTTGAGTCTACAACATTTAGTTAAGGTGTGAGAGCCAAAATGAACTTTTTATTGCTTTAAACGCGTTTTCAGCCCCTAATTGTACACTTCAGGTGAAAATGTCAAAATCTTCAAAATGAGCAAAAGCACAATGAAATTAATGCTTGAATCATCTTCATTTTGCTAAATTACACTAATGACAGCAAAAAGTTTGAGTCTACAACATTTAGTTAAGGTGTGAGAGCCAAAATGAACTTTTTATGGCTTTAAATGCATTTTCAGCCTGATTGTACACTTCAGGTGAAAATGTCAAAATCTTCAAAATGAGCAAAAGCACAATGAAATTAATGCTTGAATCATCTTCATTTTGCTAACATACACTAATGACAGCAAAACGTTTGAGTCTACAACATTTAGTTAAGGTGTGAGAGCCAAAATGAACTTTTTATGGCTTTAAATGCATTTTCAGCCCGATTGTACACTTCAGGTGAAAATGTCAAAATCTTCAAAATGAGCAAAAGCACAATGAAATTAATGCTTGAATCATCTTCATTTTGCTAAAATACACTAATGACAGCAAAAAGTTTGAGTCTACAACATTTAGTTAAGGTGTGAGAGCCAAAATGAACTTTTTATGGCTTTAAATGCATTTTCAGCCTGATTGTACACTTCAGGTGAAAATGTCAAAATCTTCAAAATGAGCAAAAGCACAATGAAATTAATGCTTGAATCATCTTCATTTTGCTAAAATACACTAATGACAGCAAAAAGTTTGAGTCTACAACATTTATTTAAGGTGTGAGAGCCAAAATGAACTTTTTATGGCTTTAAATGCATTTTCAGCCTGATTGTACACTTCAGGTGAAAATGTCAAAATCTTCAAAATGAGCAAAAGCACAATGAAATTAATGCTTGAATCATCTTCATTTTGCTAACATACACTAATGACAGCAAAAAGTTTGAGTCTACAACATTTAGTTAAGGTGTGAGAGCCAAAATGAACTTTTTATGGCTTTAAATGCATTTTCAGCCCGATTGTACACTTCAGGTGAAAATGTCAAAATCTTCAAAATGAGCAAAAGCACAATAAAATGAAAGCTTGAATCATCTTCATTTTGCTAAAATATACTAATGACAGCAAAAAGTTTGAGTCTACAACATTTAGTTAAGGTGTGAGAGCCAAAATGAACTTTTTATTGCTTTAAACGCGTTTTCAGCCCCTAATTGTACACTTCAGGTGAAAATGTCAAAATCTTCAAAATGAGAAAAAGCACAATGAAATTAATGCTTGAATCATCTTCATTTTGCTAAAATACACTAATGACAGCAAAAAGTTGGGGTCTACAACATTTAGTTAAGGTGTGAGAGCCAAAATGAACTTTTTATGGCTTTAAATGCATTTTCAGCCTGATTGTACACTTCAGGTGAAAATGTCAAAATCTTCAAAATGAGCAAAAGCACAATGAAATTAATGCTTGAATCATCTTCATTTTGCTAAAATACACTAATGACAGCAAAAAGTTTGAGTCTACAACATTTAGTTAAGGTGTGAGAGCCAAAATGAACTTTTTATGGCTTTAAATGCATTTTCAGCCCGATTGTACACTTCAGGTGAAAATGTCAAAATCTTCAAAATGAGCAAAAGCACAATGAAATTAATGCTTGAATCATCTTCATTTTGCTAAAATACACTAATGACAGCAACAAGTTTGAGTCTACAACATTTAGTTAAGGTGTGAGAGCCAAAATGAACTTTTTATGGCTTTAAATGCATTTTCAGCCCGATTGTACACTTCAGGTGAAAATGTCAAAATCTTCAAAATGAGCAAAAGCACAATAAAATTAATGCTTGAATCATCTTCATTTTGCTAAAATATACTAATGACAGCAAAAAGTTTGAGTCTACAACATTTAGTTAAGGTGTGAGAGCCAAAATGAACTTTTTATTGCTTTAAACGCGTTTTCAGCCCCTAATTGTACACTTCAGGTGAAAATGTCAAAATCTTCAAAATGAGCAAAAGCACAATGAAATTAATGCTTGAATCATCTTCATTTTGCTAAAATACACTAATGACAGCAAAAAGTTTGAGTCTACAACATTTAGTTAAGGTGTGAGAGCCAAAATGAACTTTTTATGGCTTTAAATGCATTTTCAGCCTGATTGTACACTTCAGGTGAAAATGTCAAAATCTTCAAAATGAGCAAAAGCACAATGAAATTAATGCTTGAATCATCTTCATTTTGCTAAAATACACTAATGACAGCAAAAAGTTTGAGTCTACAACATTTAGTTAAGGTGTGAGAGCCAAAATGAACTTTTTATGGCTTTAAATGCATTTTCAGCCTGATTGTACACTTCAGGTGAAAATGTCAAAATCTTCAAAATGAGCAAAAGCACAATGAAATGAATGCTTGAATCATCTTCATTTTGCTAACATACACTAATGACAGCAAAAAGTTTGAGTCTACAACATTTAGTTAAGGTGTGAGAGCCAAAATGAACTTTTTATGGCTTTAAATGCATTTTCAGCCCGATTGTACACTTCAGGTGAAAATGTCAAAATCTTCAAAATGAGCAAAAGCACAATGAAATTAATGCTTGAATCATCTTCATTTTGCTAAAATACACTAATGACAGCAAAAAGTTTGAGTCTACAACATTTAGTTAAGGTGTGAGAGCCAAAATGAACTTTTTATGGCTTTAAATGCATTTTCAGCCTGATTGTACACTTCAGGTGAAAATGTCAAAATCTTCAAAATGAGCAAAAGCACATTGAAATTAATGCTTGAATCATCTTCATTTTGCTAACATACACTAATGACAGCAAAAAGTTTGAGTCTACAACATTTAGTTAAGGTGTGAGAGCCAAAATGAACTTTTTATGGCTTTAAATGCATTTTCAGCCTGATTGTACACTTCAGGTGAAAATGTCAAAATCTTCAAAATGAGCAAAAGCACAATGAAATTAATGCTTGAATCATCTTCATTTTGCTAAAATACACTAATGACAGCAAAAAGTTTGAGTCTACAACATTTAGTTAAGGTGTGAGAGCCAAAATGAACTTTTTATGGCTTTAAATGCATTTTCAGCCTGATTGTACACTTCAGGTGAAAATGTCAAAATCTTCAAAATGAGCAAAAGCACAATGAAATTAATGCTTGAATCATCTTCATTTTGCTAACATACACTAATGACAGCAAAAAGTTTGAGTCTACAACATTTAGTTAAGGTGTGAGAGCCAAAATGAACTTTTTATGGCTTTAAATGCATTTTCAGCCCGATTGTACACTTCAGGTGAAAATGTCAAAATCTTCAAAATGAGCAAAAGCACAATAAAATTAATGCTTGAATCATCTTCATTTTGCTAAAATATACTAATGACAGCAAAAAGTTTGAGTCTACAACATTTAGTTAAGGTGTGAGAGCCAAAATGAACTTTTTATTGCTTTAAACGCGTTTTCAGCCCCTAATTGTACACTTCAGGTGAAAATGTCAAAATCTTCAAAATGAGCAAAAGCACAATGAAATTAATGCTTGAATCATCTTCATTTTGCTAAATTACACTAATGACAGCAAAAAGTTTGAGTCTACAACATTTAGTTAAGGTGTGAGAGCCAAAATGAACTTTTTATGGCTTTAAATGCATTTTCAGCCTGATTGTACACTTCAGGTGAAAATGTCAAAATCTTCAAAATGAGCAAAAGCACAATGAAATTAATGCTTGAATCATCTTCATTTTGCTAACATACACTAATGACAGCAAAAAGTTTGAGTCTACAACATTTAGTTAAGGTGTGAGAGCCAAAATGAACTTTTTATGGCTTTAAATGCATTTTCAGCCCGATTGTACACTTCAGGTGAAAATGTCAAAATCTTCAAAATGAGCAAAAGCACAATGAAATTAATGCTTGAATCATCTTCATTTTGCTAAAATACACTAATGACAGCAAAAAGTTTGAGTCTACAACATTTAGTTAAGGTGTGAGAGCCAAAATGAACTTTTTATGGCTTTAAATGCATTTTCAGCCTGATTGTACACTTCAGGTGAAAATGTCAAAATCTTCAAAATGAGCAAAAGCACAATGAAATTAATGCTTGAATCATCTTCATTTTGCTAAAATATACTAATGACAGCAAAAAGTTTGAGTCTACAACATTTAGTTAAGGTGTGAGAGCCAAAATGAACTTTTTATGGCTTTAAATGCATTTTCAGCCTGATTGTACACTTCAGGTGAAAATGTCAAAATCTTCAAAATGAGCAAAAGCACAATGAAATTAATGCTTGAATCATCTTCATTTTGCTAAAATACACTAATGACAGCAAAAAGTTTGAGTCTACAACATTTATTTAAGGTGTGAGAGCCAAAATGAACTTTTTATGGCTTTAAATGCATTTTCAGCCTGATTGTACACTTCAGGTGAAAATGTCAAAATCTTCAAAATGAGCAAAAGCACAATGAAATTAATGCTTGAATCATCTTCATTTTGCTAACATACACTAATGACAGCAAAAAGTTTGAGTCTACAACATTTAGTTAAGGTGTGAGAGCCAAAATGAACTTTTTATGGCTTTAAATGCATTTTCAGCCCGATTGTACACTTCAGGTGAAAATGTCAAAATCTTCAAAATGAGCAAAAGCACAATAAAATGAAAGCTTGAATCATCTTCATTTTGCTAAAATATACTAATGACAGCAAAAAGTTTGAGTCTACAACATTTAGTTAAGGTGTGAGAGCCAAAATGAACTTTTTATTGCTTTAAACGCGTTTTCAGCCCCTAATTGTACACTTCAGGTGAAAATGTCAAAATCTTCAAAATGAGAAAAAGCACAATGAAATTAATGCTTGAATCATCTTCATTTTGCTAAAATACACTAATGACAGCAAAAAGTTGGGGTCTACAACATTTAGTTAAGGTGTGAGAGCCAAAATGAACTTTTTATGGCTTTAAATGCATTTTCAGCCCGATTGTACACTTCAGGTGAAAATGTCAAAATCTTCAAAATGAGCAAAAGCACAATGAAATTAATGCTTGAATCATCTTCATTTTGCTAAAATACACTAATGACAGCAACAAGTTTGAGTCTACAACATTTAGTTAAGGTGTGAGAGCCAAAATGAACTTTTTATGGCTTTAAATGCATTTTCAGCCCGATTGTACACTTCAGGTGAAAATGTCAAAATCTTCAAAATGAGCAAAAGCACAATAAAATTAATGCTTGAATCATCTTCATTTTGCTAAAATATACTAATGACAGCAAAAAGTTTGAGTCTACAACATTTAGTTAAGGTGTGAGAGCCAAAATGAACTTTTTATTGCTTTAAACGCGTTTTCAGCCCCTAATTGTACACTTCAGGTGAAAATGTCAAAATCTTCAAAATGAGCAAAAGCACAATGAAATTAATGCTTGAATCATCTTCATTTTGCTAAAATACACTAATGACAGCAAAAAGTTTGAGTCTACAACATTTAGTTAAGGTGTGAGAGCCAAAATGAACTTTTTATGGCTTTAAATGCATTTTCAGCCTGATTGTACACTTCAGGTGAAAATGTCAAAATCTTCAAAATGAGCAAAAGCACAATGAAATTAATGCTTGAATCATCTTCATTTTGCTAACATACACTAATGACAGCAAAAAGTTTGAGTCTACAACATTTAGTTAAGGTGTGAGAGCCAAAATGAACTTTTTATGGCTTTAAATGCATTTTCAGCCCGATTGTACACTTCAGGTGAAAATGTCAAAATCTTCAAAATGAGCAAAAGCACAATGAAATTAATGCTTGAATCATCTTCATTTTGCTAAAATACACTAATGACAGCAAAAAGTTTGAGTCTACAACATTTAGTTAAGGTGTGAGAGCCAAAATGAACTTTTTATGGCTTTAAATGCATTTTCAGCCTGATTGTACACTTCAGGTGAAAATGTCAAAATCTTCAAAATGAGCAAAAGCACAATGAAATTAATGCTTGAATCATCTTCATTTTGCTAAAATACACTAATGACAGCAAAAAGTTTGAGTCTACAACATTTAGTTAAGGTGTGAGAGCCAAAATGAACTTTTTATGGCTTTAAATGCATTTTCAGCCTGATTGTACACTTCAGGTGAAAATGTCAAAATCTTCAAAATGAGCAAAAGCACAATGAAATTAATGCTTGAATCATCTTCATTTTGCTAACATACACTAATGACAGCAAAAAGTTTGAGTCTACAACATTTAGTTAAGGTGTGAGAGCCAAAATGAACTTTTTATGGCTTTAAATGCATTTTCAGCCCGATTGTACACTTCAGGTGAAAATGTCAAAATCTTCAAAATGAGCAAAAGCACAATAAAATTAATGCTTGAATCATCTTCATTTTGCTAAAATATACTAATGACAGCAAAAAGTTTGAGTCTACAACATTTAGTTAAGGTGTGAGAGCCAAAATGAACTTTTTATTGCTTTAAACGCGTTTTCAGCCCCTAATTGTACACTTCAGGTGAAAATGTCAAAATCTTCAAAATGAGCAAAAGCACAATGAAATTAATGCTTGAATCATCTTCATTTTGCTAAATTACACTAATGACAGCAAAAAGTTTGAGTCTACAACATTTAGTTAAGGTGTGAGAGCCAAAATGAACTTTTTATGGCTTTAAATGCATTTTCAGCCTGATTGTACACTTCAGGTGAAAATGTCAAAATCTTCAAAATGAGCAAAAGCACAATGAAATTAATGCTTGAATCATCTTCATTTTGCTAACATACACTAATGACAGCAAAAAGTTTGAGTCTACAACATTTAGTTATGGTGTGAGAGCCAAAATGAACTTTTTATGGCTTTAAATGCATTTTCAGCCCGATTGTACACTTCAGGTGAAAATGTCAAAATCTTCAAAATGAGCAAAAGCACAATGAAATTAATGCTTGAATCATCTTCATTTTGCTAAAATACACTAATGACAGCAAAAAGTTTGAGTCTACAACATTTAGTTAAGGTGTGAGAGCCAAAATGAACTTTTTATGGCTTTAAATGCATTTTCAGCCTGATTGTACACTTCAGGTGAAAATGTCAAAATCTTCAAAATGAGCAAAAGCACAATGAAATTAATGCTTGAATCATCTTCATTTTGCTAAAATATACTAATGACAGCAAAAAGTTTGAGTCTACAACATTTAGTTAAGGTGTGAGAGCCAAAATGAACTTTTTATGGCTTTAAATGCATTTTCAGCCTGATTGTACACTTCAGGTGAAAATGTCAAAATCTTCAAAATGAGCAAAAGCACAATGAAATTAATGCTTGAATCATCTTCATTTTGCTAAAATACACTAATGACAGCAAAAAGTTTGAGTCTACAACATTTATTTAAGGTGTGAGAGCCAAAATGAACTTTTTATGGCTTTAAATGCATTTTCAGCCTGATTGTACACTTCAGGTGAAAATGTCAAAATCTTCAAAATGAGCAAAAGCACAATGAAATTAATGCTGGAATCATCTTCATTTTGCTAAAATATACTAATGACAGCAAAAAGTTTGAGTCTACAACATTTAGTTAAGGTGTGAGAGCCAAAATGAACTTTTTATTGCTTTAAACGCGTTTTCAGCCCCTAATTGTACACTTCAGGTGAAAATGTCAAAATTTTCAAAATGAGAAAAAGCACAATGAAATTAATGCTTGAATCATCTTCATTTTGCTAAAATACACTAATGACAGCAAAAAGTTGGGGTCTACAACATTTAGTTAAGGTGTGAGAGCCAAAATGAACTTTTTATGGCTTTAAATGCATTTTCAGCCTGATTGTACACTTCAGGTGAAAATGTCAAAATCTTCAAAATGAGCAAAAGCACAATGAAATTAATGCTTGAATCATCTTCATTTTGCTAAAATACACTAATGACAGCAAAAAGTTTGAGTCTACAACATTTAGTTAAGGTGTGAGAGCCAAAATGAACTTTTTATGGCTTTAAATGCATTTTCAGCCCGATTGTACACTTCAGGTGAAAATGTCAAAATCTTCAAAATGAGCAAAAGCACAATGAAATTAATGCTTGAATCATCTTCATTTTGCTAAAATACACTAATGACAGCAACAAGTTTGAGTCTACAACATTTAGTTAAGGTGTGAGAGCCAAAATGAACTTTTTATGGCTTTAAATGCATTTTCAGCCCGATTGTACACTTCAGGTGAAAATGTCAAAATCTTCAAAATGAGCAAAAGCACAATAAAATTAATGCTTGAATCATCTTCATTTTGCTAAAATATACTAATGACAGCAAAAAGTTTGAGTCTACAACATTTAGTTAAGGTGTGAGAGCCAAAATGAACTTTTTATGGCTTTAAATGCATTTTCAGCCTGATTGTACACTTCAGGTGAAAATGTCAAAATCTTCAAAATGAGCAAAAGCACAATGAAATTAATGCTTGAATCATCTTCATTTTTCTAACATACACTAATGACAGCAAAAAGTTTGAGTCTACAACATTTAGTTAAGGTGTGAGAGCCAAAATGAACTTTTTATGGCTTTAAATGCATTTTCAGCCCGATTGTACACTTCAGGTGAAAATGTCAAAATCTTCAAAATGAGCAAAAGCACAATGAAATTAATGCTTGAATCATCTTCATTTTGCTAAAATACACTAATGACAGCAAAAAGTTTGAGTCTACAACATTTAGTTAAGGTGTGAGAGCCAAAATGAACTTTTTATGGCTTTAAATGCATTTTCAGCCTGATTGTACACTTCAGGTGAAAATTTCAAAATCTTCAAAATGAGCAAAAGCACAATGAAATTAATGCTTGAATCATCTTCATTTTGCTAACATACACTAATGACAGCAAAAAGTTTGAGTCTACAACATTTAGTTAAGGTGTGAGAGCCAAAATGAACTTTTTATGGCTTTAAATGCATTTTCAGCCCGATTGTACACTTCAGGTGAAAATGTCAAAATCTTCAAAATGAGCAAAAGCACAATGAAATTAATGCTTGAATCATCTTCATTTTGCTAAAATACACTAATGACAGCAACAAGTTTGAGTCTACAACATTTAGTTAAGGTGTGAGAGCCAAAATGAACTTTTTATGGCTTTAAATGCATTTTCAGCCCGATTGTACACTTCAGGTGAAAATGTCAAAATCTTCAAAATGAGCAAAAGCACAATAAAATTAATGCTTGAATCATCTTCATTTTGCTAAAATATACTAATGACAGCAAAAAGTTTGAGTCTACAACATTTAGTTAAGGTGTGAGAGCCAAAATGAACTTTTTATTGCTTTAAACGCGTTTTCAGCCCCTAATTGTACACTTCAGGTGAAAATGTCAAAATCTTCAAAATGAGCAAAAGCACAATGAAATTAATGCTTGAATCATCTTCATTTTGCTAAAATACACTAATGACAGCAAAAAGTTTGAGTCTACAACATTTAGTTAAGGTGTGAGAGCCAAAATGAACTTTTTATGGCTTTAAATGCATTTTCAGCCTGATTGTACACTTCAGGTGAAAATGTCAAAATCTTCAAAATGAGCAAAAGCACAATGAAATTAATGCTTGAATCATCTTCATTTTGCTAACATACACTAATGACAGCAAAAAGTTTGAGTCTACAACATTTAGTTAAGGTGTGAGAGCCAAAATGAACTTTTTATGGCTTTAAATGCATTTTCAGCCCGATTGTACACTTCAGGTGAAAATGTCAAAATCTTCAAAATGAGCAAAAGCACAATGAAATTAATGCTTGAATCATCTTCATTTTGCTAAAATACACTAATGACAGCAAAAAGTTTGAGTCTACAACATTTAGTTAAGGTGTGAGAGCCAAAATGAACTTTTTATGGCTTTAAATGCATTTTCAGCCTGATTGTACACTTCAGGTGAAAATGTCAAAATCTTCAAAATGAGCAAAAGCACAATGAAATTAATGCTTGAATCATCTTCATTTTGCTAAAATACACTAATGACAGCAAAAAGTTTGAGTCTACAACATTTAGTTAAGGTGTGAGAGCCAAAATGAACTTTTTATGGCTTTAAATGCATTTTCAGCCTGATTGTACACTTCAGGTGAAAATGTCAAAATCTTCAAAATGAGCAAAAGCACAATGAAATTAATGCTTGAATCATCTTCATTTTGCTAACATACACTAATGACAGCAAAAAGTTTGAGTCTACAACATTTAGTTAAGGTGTGAGAGCCAAAATGAACTTTTTATGGCTTTAAATGCATTTTCAGCCCGATTGTACACTTCAGGTGAAAATGTCAAAATCTTCAAAATGAGCAAAAGCACAATAAAATTAATGCTTGAATCATCTTCATTTTGCTAAAATATACTAATGACAGCAAAAAGTTTGAGTCTACAACATTTAGTTAAGGTGTGAGAGCCAAAATGAACTTTTTATTGCTTTAAACGCGTTTTCAGCCCCTAATTGTACACTTCAGGTGAAAATGTCAAAATCTTCAAAATGAGCAAAAGCACAATGAAATTAATGCTTGAATCATCTTCATTTTGCTAAATTACACTAATGACAGCAAAAAGTTTGAGTCTACAACATTTAGTTAAGGTGTGAGAGCCAAAATGAACTTTTTATGGCTTTAAATGCATTTTCAGCCTGATTGTACACTTCAGGTGAAAATGTCAAAATCTTCAAAATGAGCAAAAGCACAATGAAATTAATGCTTGAATCATCTTCATTTTGCTAACATACACTAATGACAGCAAAAAGTTTGAGTCTACAACATTTAGTTAAGGTGTGAGAGCCAAAATGAACTTTTTATGGCTTTAAATGCATTTTCAGCCCGATTGTACACTTCAGGTGAAAATGTCAAAATCTTCAAAATGAGCAAAAGCACAATGAAATTAATGCTTGAATCATCTTCATTTTGCTAAAATACACTAATGACAGCAAAAAGTTTGAGTCTACAACATTTAGTTAAGGTGTGAGAGCCAAAATGAACTTTTTATGGCTTTAAATGCATTTTCAGCCTGATTGTACACTTCAGGTGAAAATGTCAAAATCTTCAAAATGAGCAAAAGCACAATGAAATTAATGCTTGAATCATCTTCATTTTGCTAAAATATACTAATGACAGCAAAAAGTTTGAGTCTACAACATTTAGTTAAGGTGTGAGAGCCAAAATGAACTTTTTATGGCTTTAAATGCATTTTCAGCCTGATTGTACACTTCAGGTGAAAATGTCAAAATCTTCAAAATGAGCAAAAGCACAATGAAATTAATGCTTGAATCATCTTCATTTTGCTAAAATACACTAATGACAGCAAAAAGTTTGAGTCTACAACATTTATTTAAGGTGTGAGAGCCAAAATGAACTTTTTATGGCTTTAAATGCATTTTCAGCCTGATTGTACACTTCAGGTGAAAATGTCAAAATCTTCAAAATGAGCAAAAGCACAATGAAATTAATGCTTGAATCATCTTCATTTTGCTAACATACACTAATGACAGCAAAAAGTTTGAGTCTACAACATTTAGTTAAGGTGTGAGAGCCAAAATGAACTTTTTATGGCTTTAAATGCATTTTCAGCCCGATTGTACACTTCAGGTGAAAATGTCAAAATCTTCAAAATGAGCAAAAGCACAATAAAATGAAAGCTTGAATCATCTTCATTTTGCTAAAATATACTAATGACAGCAAAAAGTTTGAGTCTACAACATTTAGTTAAGGTGTGAGAGCCAAAATGAACTTTTTATTGCTTTAAACGCGTTTTCAGCCCCTAATTGTACACTTCAGGTGAAAATGTCAAAATTTTCAAAATGAGAAAAAGCACAATGAAATTAATGCTTGAATCATCTTCATTTTGCTAAAATACACTAATGACAGCAAAAAGTTGGGGTCTACAACATTTAGTTAAGGTGTGAGAGCCAAAATGAACTTTTTATGGCTTTAAATGCATTTTCAACCTGATTGTACACTTCAGGTGAAAATGTCAAAATCTTCAAAATGAGCAAAAGCACAATGAAATTAATGCTTGAATCATCTTCATTTTGCTAAAATACACTAATGACAGCAAAAAGTTTGAGTCTACAACATTTAGTTAAGGTGTGAGAGCCAAAATGAACTTTTTATGGCTTTAAATGCATTTTCAGCCCGATTGTACACTTCAGGTGAAAATGTCAAAATCTTCAAAATGAGCAAAAGCACAATGAAATTAATGCTTGAATCATCTTCATTTTGCTAAAATACACTAATGACAGCAACAAGTTTGAGTCTACAACATTTAGTTAAGGTGTGAGAGCCAAAATGAACTTTTTATGGCTTTAAATGCATTTTCAGCCCGATTGTACACTTCAGGTGAAAATGTCAAAATCTTCAAAATGAGCAAAAGCACAATAAAATTAATGCTTGAATCATCTTCATTTTGCTAAAATATACTAATGACAGCAAAAAGTTTGAGTCTACAACATTTAGTTAAGGTGTGAGAGCCAAAATGAACTTTTTATTGCTTTAAACGCGTTTTCAGCCCCTAATTGTACACTTCAGGTGAAAATGTCAAAATCTTCAAAATGAGCAAAAGCACAATGAAATTAATGCTTGAATCATCTTCATTTTGCTAAAATACACTAATGACAGCAAAAAGTTTGAGTCTACAACATTTAGTTAAGGTGTGAGAGCCAAAATGAACTTTTTATGGCTTTAAATGCATTTTCAGCCTGATTGTACACTTCAGGTGAAAATGTCAAAATCTTCAAAATGAGCAAAAGCACAATGAAATTAATGCTTGAATCATCTTCATTTTGCTAACATACACTAATGACAGCAAAAAGTTTGAGTCTACAACATTTAGTTAAGGTGTGAGAGCCAAAATGAACTTTTTATGGCTTTAAATGCATTTTCAGCCCGATTGTACACTTCAGGTGAAAATGTCAAAATCTTCAAAATGAGCAAAAGCACAATGAAATTAATGCTTGAATCATCTTCATTTTGCTAAAATACACTAATGACAGCAAAAAGTTTGAGTCTACAACATTTAGTTAAGGTGTGAGAGCCAAAATGAACTTTTTATGGCTTTAAATGCATTTTCAGCCTGATTGTACACTTCAGGTGAAAATGTCAAAATCTTCAAAATGAGCAAAAGCACAATGAAATTAATGCTTGAATCATCTTCATTTTTCTAACATACACTAATGACAGCAAAAAGTTTGAGTCTACAACATTTAGTTAAGGTGTGAGAGCCAAAATGAACTTTTTATGGCTTTAAATGCATTTTCAGCCCGATTGTACACTTCAGGTGAAAATGTCAAAATCTTCAAAATGAGCAAAAGCACAATGAAATTAATGCTTGAATCATCTTCATTTTGCTAAAATACACTAATGACAGCAAAAAGTTTGAGTCTACAACATTTAGTTAAGGTGTGAGAGCCAAAATGAACTTTTTATGGCTTTAAATGCATTTTCAGCCTGATTGTACACTTCAGGTGAAAATTTCAAAATCTTCAAAATGAGCAAAAGCACAATGAAATTAATGCTTGAATCATCTTCATTTTGCTAACATACACTAATGACAGCAAAAAGTTTGAGTCTACAACATTTAGTTAAGGTGTGAGAGCCAAAATGAACTTTTTATGGCTTTAAATGCATTTTCAGCCCGATTGTACACTTCAGGTGAAAATGTCAAAATCTTCAAAATGAGCAAAAGCACAATGAAATTAATGCTTGAATCATCTTCATTTTGCTAAAATACACTAATGACAGCAACAAGTTTGAGTCTACAACATTTAGTTAAGGTGTGAGAGCCAAAATGAACTTTTTATGGCTTTAAATGCATTTTCAGCCCGATTGTACACTTCAGGTGAAAATGTCAAAATCTTCAAAATGAGCAAAAGCACAATAAAATTAATGCTTGAATCATCTTCATTTTGCTAAAATATACTAATGACAGCAAAAAGTTTGAGTCTACAACATTTAGTTAAGGTGTGAGAGCCAAAATGAACTTTTTATTGCTTTAAACGCGTTTTCAGCCCCTAATTGTACACTTCAGGTGAAAATGTCAAAATCTTCAAAATGAGCAAAAGCACAATGAAATTAATGCTTGAATCATCTTCATTTTGCTAAAATACACTAATGACAGCAAAAAGTTTGAGTCTACAACATTTAGTTAAGGTGTGAGAGCCAAAATGAACTTTTTATGGCTTTAAATGCATTTTCAGCCTGATTGTACACTTCAGGTGAAAATGTCAAAATCTTCAAAATGAGCAAAAGCACAATGAAATTAATGCTTGAATCATCTTCATTTTGCTAACATACACTAATGACAGCAAAAAGTTTGAGTCTACAACATTTAGTTAAGGTGTGAGAGCCAAAATGAACTTTTTATGGCTTTAAATGCATTTTCAGCCCGATTGTACACTTCAGGTGAAAATGTCAAAATCTTCAAAATGAGCAAAAGCACAATGAAATTAATGCTTGAATCATCTTCATTTTGCTAAAATACACTAATGACAGCAAAAAGTTTGAGTCTACAACATTTAGTTAAGGTGTGAGAGCCAAAATGAACTTTTTATGGCTTTAAATGCATTTTCAGCCTGATTGTACACTTCAGGTGAAAATGTCAAAATCTTCAAAATGAGCAAAAGCACAATGAAATTAATGCTTGAATCATCTTCATTTTGCTAAAATACACTAATGACAGCAAAAAGTTTGAGTCTACAACATTTAGTTAAGGTGTGAGAGCCAAAATGAACTTTTTATGGCTTTAAATGCATTTTCAGCCTGATTGTACACTTCAGGTGAAAATGTCAAAATCTTCAAAATGAGCAAAAGCACAATGAAATTAATGCTTGAATCATCTTCATTTTGCTAACATACACTAATGACAGCAAAAAGTTTGAGTCTACAACATTTAGTTAAGGTGTGAGAGCCAAAATGAACTTTTTATGGCTTTAAATGCATTTTCAGCCCGATTGTACACTTCAGGTGAAAATGTCAAAATCTTCAAAATGAGCAAAAGCACAATAAAATTAATGCTTGAATCATCTTCATTTTGCTAAAATATACTAATGACAGCAAAAAGTTTGAGTCTACAACATTTAGTTAAGGTGTGAGAGCCAAAATGAACTTTTTATTGCTTTAAACGCGTTTTCAGCCCCTAATTGTACACTTCAGGTGAAAATGTCAAAATCTTCAAAATGAGCAAAAGCACAATGAAATTAATGCTTGAATCATCTTCATTTTGCTAAATTACACTAATGACAGCAAAAAGTTTGAGTCTACAACATTTAGTTAAGGTGTGAGAGCCAAAATGAACTTTTTATGGCTTTAAATGCATTTTCAGCCTGATTGTACACTTCAGGTGAAAATGTCAAAATCTTCAAAATGAGCAAAAGCACAATGAAATTAATGCTTGAATCATCTTCATTTTGCTAACATACACTAATGACAGCAAAAAGTTTGAGTCTACAACATTTAGTTAAGGTGTGAGAGCCAAAATGAACTTTTTATGGCTTTAAATGCATTTTCAGCCCGATTGTACACTTCAGGTGAAAATGTCAAAATCTTCAAAATGAGCAAAAGCACAATGAAATTAATGCTTGAATCATCTTCATTTTGCTAAAATACACTAATGACAGCAAAAAGTTTGAGTCTACAACATTTAGTTAAGGTGTGAGAGCCAAAATGAACTTTTTATGGCTTTAAATGCATTTTCAGCCTGATTGTACACTTCAGGTGAAAATGTCAAAATCTTCAAAATGAGCAAAAGCACAATGAAATTAATGCTTGAATCATCTTCATTTTGCTAAAATATACTAATGACAGCAAAAAGTTTGAGTCTACAACATTTAGTTAAGGTGTGAGAGCCAAAATGAACTTTTTATGGCTTTAAATGCATTTTCAGCCTGATTGTACACTTCAGGTGAAAATGTCAAAATCTTCAAAATGAGCAAAAGCACAATGAAATTAATGCTTGAATCATCTTCATTTTGCTAAAATACACTAATGACAGCAAAAAGTTTGAGTCTACAACATTTATTTAAGGTGTGAGAGCCAAAATGAACTTTTTATGGCTTTAAATGCATTTTCAGCCTGATTGTACACTTCAGGTGAAAATGTCAAAATCTTCAAAATGAGCAAAAGCACAATGAAATTAATGCTTGAATCATCTTCATTTTGCTAACATACACTAATGACAGCAAAAAGTTTGAGTCTACAACATTTAGTTAAGGTGTGAGAGCCAAAATGAACTTTTTATGGCTTTAAATGCATTTTCAGCCCGATTGTACACTTCAGGTGAAAATGTCAAAATCTTCAAAATGAGCAAAAGCACAATAAAATGAAAGCTTGAATCATCTTCATTTTGCTAAAATATACTAATGACAGCAAAAAGTTTGAGTCTACAACATTTAGTTAAGGTGTGAGAGCCAAAATGAACTTTTTATTGCTTTAAACGCGTTTTCAGCCCCTAATTGTACACTTCAGGTGAAAATGTCAAAATTTTCAAAATGAGAAAAAGCACAATGAAATTAATGCTTGAATCATCTTCATTTTGCTAAAATACACTAATGACAGCAAAAAGTTGGGGTCTACAACATTTAGTTAAGGTGTGAGAGCCAAAATGAACTTTTTATGGCTTTAAATGCATTTTCAACCTGATTGTACACTTCAGGTGAAAATGTCAAAATCTTCAAAATGAGCAAAAGCACAATGAAATTAATGCTTGAATCATCTTCATTTTGCTAAAATACACTAATGACAGCAAAAAGTTTGAGTCTACAACATTTAGTTAAGGTGTGAGAGCCAAAATGAACTTTTTATGGCTTTAAATGCATTTTCAGCCCGATTGTACACTTCAGGTGAAAATGTCAAAATCTTCAAAATGAGCAAAAGCACAATGAAATTAATGCTTGAATCATCTTCATTTTGCTAAAATACACTAATGACAGCAACAAGTTTGAGTCTACAACATTTAGTTAAGGTGTGAGAGCCAAAATGAACTTTTTATGGCTTTAAATGCATTTTCAGCCCGATTGTACACTTCAGGTGAAAATGTCAAAATCTTCAAAATGAGCAAAAGCACAATAAAATTAATGCTTGAATCATCTTCATTTTGCTAAAATATACTAATGACAGCAAAAAGTTTGAGTCTACAACATTTAGTTAAGGTGTGAGAGCCAAAATGAACTTTTTATTGCTTTAAACGCGTTTTCAGCCCCTAATTGTACACTTCAGGTGAAAATGTCAAAATCTTCAAAATGAGCAAAAGCACAATGAAATTAATGCTTGAATCATCTTCATTTTGCTAAAATACACTAATGACAGCAAAAAGTTTGAGTCTACAACATTTAGTTAAGGTGTGAGAGCCAAAATGAACTTTTTATGGCTTTAAATGCATTTTCAGCCTGATTGTACACTTCAGGTGAAAATGTCAAAATCTTCAAAATGAGCAAAAGCACAATGAAATTAATGCTTGAATCATCTTCATTTTGCTAACATACACTAATGACAGCAAAAAGTTTGAGTCTACAACATTTAGTTAAGGTGTGAGAGCCAAAATGAACTTTTTATGGCTTTAAATGCATTTTCAGCCCGATTGTACACTTCAGGTGAAAATGTCAAAATCTTCAAAATGAGCAAAAGCACAATGAAATTAATGCTTGAATCATCTTCATTTTGCTAAAATACACTAATGACAGCAAAAAGTTTGAGTCTACAACATTTAGTTAAGGTGTGAGAGCCAAAATGAACTTTTTATGGCTTTAAATGCATTTTCAGCCTGATTGTACACTTCAGGTGAAAATGTCAAAATCTTCAAAATGAGCAAAAGCACAATGAAATTAATGCTTGAATCATCTTCATTTTTCTAACATACACTAATGACAGCAAAAAGTTTGAGTCTACAACATTTAGTTAAGGTGTGAGAGCCAAAATGAACTTTTTATGGCTTTAAATGCATTTTCAGCCCGATTGTACACTTCAGGTGAAAATGTCAAAATCTTCAAAATGAGCAAAAGCACAATGAAATTAATGCTTGAATCATCTTCATTTTGCTAAAATACACTAATGACAGCAAAAAGTTTGAGTCTACAACATTTAGTTAAGGTGTGAGAGCCAAAATGAACTTTTTATGGCTTTAAATGCATTTTCAGCCTGATTGTACACTTCAGGTGAAAATTTCAAAATCTTCAAAATGAGCAAAAGCACAATGAAATTAATGCTTGAATCATCTTCATTTTGCTAACATACACTAATGACAGCAAAAAGTTTGAGTCTACAACATTTAGTTAAGGTGTGAGAGCCAAAATGAACTTTTTATGGCTTTAAATGCATTTTCAGCCTGATTGTACACTTCAGGTGAAAATGTCAAAATCTTCAAAATGAGCAAAAGCACAATGAAATTAATGCTTGAATCATCTTCATTTTGCTAAAATACACTAATGACAGCAAAAAGTTTGAGTCTACAACATTTAGTTAAGGTGTGAGAGCCAAAATGAACTTTTTATGGCTTTAAATGCATTTTCAGCCCGATTGTACACTTCAGGTGAAAATGTCAAAATCTTCAAAATGAGCAAAAGCACAATGAAATTAATGCTTGAATCATCTTCATTTTGCTAAAATACACTAATGACAGCAAAAAGTTTGAGTCTACAACATTTAGTTAAGGTGTGAGAGCCAAAATGAACTTTTTATGGCTTTAAATGCATTTTCAGCCCGATTGTACACTTCAGGTGAAAATGTCAAAATCTTCAAAATGAGCAAAAGCACAATAAAATTAATGCTTGAATCATCTTCATTTTGCTAAAATATACTAATGACAGCAAAAAGTTTGAGTCTACAACATTTAGTTAAGGTGTGAGAGCCAAAATGAACTTTTTATTGCTTTAAACGCGTTTTCAGCCCCTAATTGTACACTTCAGGTGAAAATGTCAAAATCTTCAAAATGAGCAAAAGCACAATGAAATTAATGCTTGAATCATCTTCATTTTGCTAACATACACTAATGACAGCAAAAAGTTTGAGTCTACAACATTTAGTTAAGGTGTGAGAGCCAAAATGAACTTTTTATGGCTTTAAATGCATTTTCAGCCCGATTGTACACTTCAGGTGAAAATGTCAAAATCTTCAAAATGAGCAAAAGCACAATGAAATTAATGCTTGAATCATCTTCATTTTGCTAAAATACACTAATGACAGCAAAAAGTTTGAGTCTACAACATTTAGTTAAGGTGTGAGAGCCAAAATGAACTTTTTATGGCTTTAAATGCATTTTCAGCCTGATTGTACACTTCAGGTGAAAATGTCAAAATCTTCAAAATGAGCAAAAGCACAATGAAATTAATGCTTGAATCATCTTCATTTTGCTAACATACACTAATGACAGCAAAAAGTTTGAGTCTACAACATTTAGTTAAGGTGTGAGAGCCAAAATGAACTTTTTATGGCTTTAAATGCATTTTCAGCCCGATTGTACACTTCAGGTGAAAATGTCAAAATCTTCAAAATGAGCAAAAGCACAATGAAATTAATGCTTGAATCATCTTCATTTTGCTAAAATACACTAATGACAGCAAAAAGTTTGAGTCTACATTATTTAGTTAAGGTGTGAGAGCCAAAATGAACTTTTTATGGCTTTAAATGCATTTTCAGCCTGATTGTACACTTCAGGTGAAAATGTCAAAATCTTCAAAATGAGCAAAAGCACAATGAAATTAATGCTTGAATCATCTTCATTTTGCTAACATACACTAATGACAGCAAAAAGTTTGAGTCTACAACATTTAGTTAAGGTGTGAGAGCCAAAATGAACTTTTTATGGCTTTAAATGCATTTTCAGCCCGATTGTACACTTCAGGTGAAAATGTCAAAATCTTCAAAATGAGCAAAAGCACAATAAAATTAATGCTTGAATCATCTTCATTTTGCTAACATACACTAATGACAGCAAAAAGTTTGAGTCTACAACATTTAGTTAAGGTGTGATAGCCAAAATGAACTTTTTATGGCTTTAAATGCATTTTCAGCCCAATTGTACACTTCAGGTGAAAATGTCAAAATCTTCAAAATGAGCAAAAGCACAATATAATTAATGCTTGAATCATCTTCATTTTGCTAAAATATACTAATGACAGCAAAAAGTTTGAGTCTACAACATTTAGTTAAGGTGTGAGAGCCAAAATGAACTTTTTATTGCTTTAAACGCGTTTTCAGCCCGATTGTACACTTCAGGTGAAAATGTCAAAATCTTCAAAATGAGCAAAAGCACAATAAAATTAATGCTTGAATCATCTTCATTTTGCTAAAATATACTAATGACAGCAAAAAGTTTGAGTCTACAACATTTAGTTAAGGTGTGAGAGCCAAAATGAACTTTTTATTGCTTTAAACGCGTTTTCAGCCCCTAATTGTACACTTCAGGTGAAAATGTCAAAATCTTCAAAATGAGCAAAAGCACAATGAAATTAATGCTTGAATCATCTTCATTTTGCTAAAATACACTAATGACAGCAAAAAGTTTGATTCTACAACATTTAGTTAAGGTGTGAGAGCCAAAATGAACTTTTTATGGCTTTAAATGCATTTTCAGCCTGATTGTACACTTCAGGTGAAAATGTCAAAATCTTCAAAATGAGCAAAAGCACAATGAAATTAATGCTTGAATCATCTTCATTTTGCTAACATACACTAATGACAGCAAAAAGTTTGAGTCTACAACATTTAGTTAAGGTGTGAAGCCAAAATGAACTTTTTATGGCTTTAAATGCATTTTCAGCCCGATTGTACACTTCAGGTGAAAATGTCAAAATCTTCAAAATGAGCAAAAGCACAATGAAATTAATGCTTGAATCATCTTCATTTTGCTAAAATACACTAATGACAGCAAAAAGTTTGAGTCTACAACATTTAGTTAAGGTGTGAGAGCCAAAATGAACTTTTTATGGCTTTAAATGCATTTTCAGCCTGATTGTACACTTCAGGTGAAAATGTCAAAATCTTCAAAATGAGCAAAAGCACAATGAAATTAATGATTGAATCATCTTCATTTTGCTAACATACACTAATGACAGCAAAAAGTTTGAGTCTACAACATTTAGTTAAGGTGTGAGAGCCAAAATGAACTTTTTATGGCTTTAAATGCATTTTCAGCCCGATTGTACACTTCAGGTGAAAATGTCAAAATCTTCAAAATGAGCAAAAGCACAATAAAATTAATGCTTGAATCATCTTCATTTTGCTAACATACACTAATGACAGCAAAAAGTTTGAGTCTACAACATTTAGTTAAGGTGTGAGAGCCAAAATGAACTTTTTATGGCTTTAAATGCATTTTCAGCCCGATTGTACACTTCAGGTGAAAATGTCCAAATCTTCAAAATGAGCAAAAGCACAATAAAATTAATGCTTGAATCATCTTCATTTTGCTAAAATATACTAATGACAGCAAAAAGTTTGAGTCTACAACATTTAGTTAAGGTGTGAGAGCCAAAATGAACTTTTTATTGCTTTAAACGCGTTTTCAGCCCCTAATTGTACACTTCAGGTGAAAATTACAAAATCTTCAAAATGAGCAAAAGCACAATGAAATTAATGCTTGAATCATCTTCATTTTGCTAAAATACACTAATGACAGCAAAAAGTTTGAGTCTACAACATTTAGTTAAGGTGTGAGAGCCAAAATGAACTTTTTATGGCTTTAAATGCATTTTCAGCCTGATTGTACACTTCAGGTGAAAATGTCAAAATCTTCAAAATGAGCAAAAGCACAATGAAATTAATGCTTGAATCATCTTCATTTTGCTAACATACACTAATGACAGCAAAAAGTTTGAGTCTACAACATTTAGTTAAGGTGTGAGAGCCAAAATGAACTTTTTATGGCTTTAAATGCATTTTCAGCCCGATTGTACACTTCAGGTGAAAATGTCAAAATCTTCAAAATGAGCAAAAGCACAATGAAATTAATGCTTGAATCATCTTCATTTTGCTAAAATACACTAATGACAGCAAAAAGTTTGAGTCTACAACATTTAGTTAAGGTGTGAGAGCCAAAATGAACTTTTTATTGCTTTAAATGCATTTTCAGCCTGATTGTACACTTCAGGTGAAAATGTCAAAATCTTCAAAATGAGCAGAAGCACAATGAAATTAATGCTTGAATCATCTTCATTTTGCTAACATACACTAATGACAGCAAAAAGTTTGAGTCTACAACATTTAGTTAAGGTGTGAGAGCCAAAATGAACTTTTTATGGCTTTAAATGCATTTTCAGCCCGATTGTACACTTCAGGTGAAAATGTCAAAATCTTCAAAATGAGCAAAAGCACAATGAAATTAATGCTTGAATCATCTTCATTTTGCTAAAATACACTAATGACAGCAAAAAGTTTGAGTCTACAACATTTAGTTAAGGTGTGAGAGCCAAAATGAACTTTTTATGGCTTTAAATGCATTTTCAGCCTGATTGTACACTTCAGGTGAAAATGTCAAAATCTTCAAAATGAGCAAAAGCACAATGAAATTAATGCTTGAATCATCTTCATTTTGCTAAAATACACTAATGACAGCAAAAAGTTTGAGTCTACAACATTTAGTTAAGGTGTGAGAGCCAAAATGAACTTTTTATGGCTTTAAATGCATTTTCAGCCTGATTGTACACTTCAGGTGAAAATGTCAAAATCTTCAAAATGAGCAAAAGCACAATGAAATTAATGCTTGAATCATCTTCATTTTGCTAACATACACTAATGACAGCAAAAAGTTTGAGTCTACAACATTTAGTTAAGGTGTGAAGCCAAAATGAACTTTTTATGGCTTTAAATGCATTTTCAGCCCGATTGTACACTTCAGGTGAAAATGTCAAAATCTTCAAAATGAGCAAAAGCACAATGAAATTAATGCTTGAATCATCTTCATTTTGCTAAAATACACTAATGACAGCAAAAAGTTTGAGTCTACAACATTTAGTTAAGGTGTGAGAGCCAAAATGAACTTTTTATGGCTTTAAATGCATTTTCAGCCTGATTGTACACTTCAGGTGAAAATGTCAAAATCTTCAAAATGAGCAAAAGCACAATGAAATTAATGCTTGAATCATCTTCATTTTGCTAAAATACACTAATGACAGCAAAAAGTTTGAGTCTACAACATTTATTTAAGGTGTGAGAGCCAAAATGAACTTTTTATGGCTTTAAATGCATTTTCAGCCTGATTGTACACTTCAGGTGAAAATGTCAAAATCTTCAAAATGAGCAAAAGCACAATGAAATTAATGCTTGAATCATCTTCATTTTGCTAACATACACTAATGACAGCAAAAAGTTTGAGTCTACAACATTTAGTTAAGGTGTGAGAGCCAAAATGAACTTTTTATGGCTTTAAATGCATTTTCAGCCCGATTGTACACTTCAGGTGAAAATGTCAAAATCTTCAAAATGAGCAAAAGCACAATAAAATGAAAGCTTGAATCATCTTCATTTTGCTAAAATATACTAATGACAGCAAAAAGTTTGAGTCTACAACATTTAGTTAAGGTGTGAGAGCCAAAATGAACTTTTTATTGCTTTAAACGCGTTTTCAGCCCCTAATTGTACACTTCAGGTGAAAATGTCAAAATTTTCAAAATGAGAAAAAGCACAATGAAATTAATGCTTAAATCATCTTCATTTTGCTAAAATACACTAATGACAGCAAAAAGTTGGGGTCTACAACATTTAGTTAAGGTGTGAGAGCCAAAATGAACTTTTTATGGCTTTAAATGCATTTTCAGCCTGATTGTACACTTCAGGTGAAAATGTCAAAATCTTCAAAATGAGCAAAAGCACAATGAAATTAATGCTTGAATCATCTTCATTTTGCTAAAATACACTAATGACAGCAAAAAGTTTGAGTCTACAACATTTAGTTAAGGTGTGAGAGCCAAAATGAACTTTTTATGGCTTTAAATGCATTTTCAGCCCGATTGTACACTTCAGGTGAAAATGTCAAAATCTTCAAAATGAGCAAAAGCACAATGAAATTAATGCTTGAATCATCTTCATTTTGCTAAAATACACTAATGACAGCAACAAGTTTGAGTCTACAACATTTAGTTAAGGTGTGAGAGCCAAAATGAACTTTTTATGGCTTTAAATGCATTTTCAGCCCGATTGTACACTTCAGGTGAAAATGTCAAAATCTTCAAAATGAGCAAAAGCACAATAAAATTAATGCTTGAATCATCTTCATTTTGCTAAAATATACTAATGACAGCAAAAAGTTTGAGTCTACAACATTTAGTTAAGGTGTGAGAGCCAAAATGAACTTTTTATTGCTTTAAACGCGTTTTCAGCCCCTAATTGTACACTTCAGGTGAAAATGTCAAAATCTTCAAAATGAGCAAAAGCACAATGAAATTAATGCTTGAATCATCTTCATTTTGCTAAAATACACTAATGACAGCAAAAAGTTTGAGTCTACAACATTTAGTTAAGGTGTGAGAGCCAAAATGAACTTTTTATGGCTTTAAATGCATTTTCAGCCTGATTGTACACTTCAGGTGAAAATGTCAAAATCTTCAAAATGAGCAAAAGCACAATGAAATTAATGCTTGAATCATCTTCATTTTGCTAACATACACTAATGACAGCAAAAAGTTTGAGTCTACAACATTTAGTTAAGGTGTGAGAGCCAAAATGAACTTTTTATGGCTTTAAATGCATTTTCAGCCCGATTGTACACTTCAGGTGAAAATGTCAAAATCTTCAAAATGAGCAAAAGCACAATGAAATTAATGCTTGAATCATCTTCATTTTGCTAAAATACACTAATGACAGCAAAAAGTTTGAGTCTACAACATTTAGTTAAGGTGTGAGAGCCAAAATGAACTTTTTATGGCTTTAAATGCATTTTCAGCCCGATTGTACACTTCAGGTGAAAATGTCAAAATCTTCAAAATGAGCAAAAGCACAATGAAATTAATGCTTGAATCATCTTCATTTTGCTAAAATACACTAATGACAGCAAAAAGTTTGAGTCTACAACATTTAGTTAAGGTGTGAGAGCCAAAATGAACTTTTTATGGCTTTAAATGCATTTTCAGCCTGATTGTACACTTCAGGTGAAAATTTCAAAATCTTCAAAATGAGCAAAAGCACAATGAAATTAATGCTTGAATCATCTTCATTTTGCTAAAATACACTAATGACAGCAAAAAGTTTGAGTCTACAACATTTAGTTAAGGTGTGAGAGCCAAAATGAACTTTTTATGGCTTTAAATGCATTTTCAGCCCGATTGTACACTTCAGGTGAAAATGTCAAAATCTTCAAAATGAGCAAAAGCACAATAAAATTAATGCTTGAATCATCTTCATTTTGCTAAAATATACTAATGACAGCAAAAAGTTTGAGTCTACAACATTTAGTTAAGGTGTGAGAGCCAAAATGAACTTTTTATTGCTTTAAACGCGTTTTCAGCCCCTAATTGTACACTTCAGGTGAAAATGTCAAAATCTTCAAAATGAGCAAAAGCACAATGAAATTAATGCTTGAATCATCTTCATTTTGCTAACATACACTAATGACAGCAAAAAGTTTGAGTCTACAACATTTAGTTAAGGTGTGAGAGCCAAAATGAACTTTTTATGGCTTTAAATGCATTTTCAGCCCGATTGTACACTTCAGGTGAAAATGTCAAAATCTTCAAAATGAGCAAAAGCACAATGAAATTAATGCTTGAATCATCTTCATTTTGCTAAAATACACTAATGACAGCAAAAAGTTTGAGTCTACAACATTTAGTTAAGGTGTGAGAGCCAAAATGAACTTTTTATGGCTTTAAATGCATTTTCAGCCTGATTGTACACTTCAGGTGAAAATGTCAAAATCTTCAAAATGAGCAAAAGCACAATGAAATTAATGCTTGAATCATCTTCATTTTGCTAACATACACTAATGACAGCAAAAAGTTTGAGTCTACAACATTTAGTTAAGGTGTGAGAGCCAAAATGAACTTTTTATGGCTTTAAATGCATTTTCAGCCCGATTGTACACTTCAGGTGAAAATGTCAAAATCTTCAAAATGAGCAAAAGCACAATGAAATTAATGCTTGAATCATCTTCATTTTGCTAAAATACACTAATGACAGCAAAAAGTTTGAGTCTACATTATTTAGTTAAGGTGTGAGAGCCAAAATGAACTTTTTATGGCTTTAAATGCATTTTCAGCCTGATTGTACACTTCAGGTGAAAATGTCAAAATCTTCAAAATGAGCAAAAGCACAATGAAATTAATGCTTGAATCATCTTCATTTTGCTAACATACACTAATGACAGCAAAAAGTTTGAGTCTACAACATTTAGTTAAGGTGTGAGAGCCAAAATGAACTTTTTATGGCTTTAAATGCATTTTCAGCCCGATTGTACACTTCAGGTGAAAATGTCAAAATCTTCAAAATGAGCAAAAGCACAATAAAATTAATGCTTGAATCATCTTCATTTTGCTAACATACACTAATGACAGCAAAAAGTTTGAGTCTACAACATTTAGTTAAGGTGTGATAGCCAAAATGAACTTTTTATGGCTTTAAATGCATTTTCAGCCCAATTGTACACTTCAGGTGAAAATGTCAAAATCTTCAAAATGAGCAAAAGCACAATAAAATTAATGCTTGAATCATCTTCATTTTGCTAAAATATACTAATGACAGCAAAAAGTTTGAGTCTACAACATTTAGTTAAGGTGTGAGAGCCAAAATGAACTTTTTATTGCTTTAAACGCGTTTTCAGCCCGATTGTACACTTCAGGTGAAAATGTCAAAATCTTCAAAATGAGCAAAAGCACAATAAAATTAATGCTTGAATCATCTTCATTTTGCTAAAATATACTAATGACAGCAAAAAGTTTGAGTCTACAACATTTAGTTAAGGTGTGAGAGCCAAAATGAACTTTTTATTGCTTTAAACGCGTTTTCAGCCCGATTGTACACTTCAGGTGAAAATGTCAAAATCTTCAAAATGAGCAAAAGCACAATGAAATTAATGCTTGAATCATCTTCATTTTGCTAAAATACACTAATGACAGCAAAAAGTTTGAGTCTACAACATTTAGTTAAGGTGTGAGAGCCAAAATGAACTTTTTATGGCTTTAAATGCATTTTCAGCCCGATTGTACACTTCAGGTGAAAATGTCAAAATCTTCAAAATGAGCAAAAGCACAATAAAATTAATGCTTGAATCATCTTCATTTTGCTAAAATATACTAATGACAGCAAAAAGTTTGAGTCTACAACATTTAGTTAAGGTGTGAGAGCCAAAATGAACTTTTTATTGCTTTAAACGCGTTTTCAGCCCCTAATTGTACACTTCAGGTGAAAATGTCAAAATCTTCAAAATGAGCAAAAGCACAATGAAATTAATGCTTGAATCATCTTCATTTTGCTAAAATACACTAATGACAGCAAAAAGTTTGAGTCTACAACATTTAGTTAAGGTGTGAGAGCCAAAATGAACTTTTTATGGCTTTAAATGCATTTTCAGCCTGATTGTACACTTCAGGTGAAAATGTCAAAATCTTCAAAATGAGCAAAAGCACAATAAAATTAATGCTTGAATCATCTTCATTTTGCTAAAATATACTAATGACAGCAAAAAGTTTGAGTCTACAACATTTAGTTAAGGTGTGAGAGCCAAAATGAACTTTTTATTGCTTTAAACGCGTTTTCAGCCCCTAATTGTACACTTCAGGTGAAAATGTCAAAATCTTCAAAATGAGCAAAAGCACAATGAAATTAATGCTTGAATCATCTTCATTTTGCTAAAATACACTAATGACAGCAAAAAGTTTGAGTCTACAACATTTAGTTAAGGTGTGAGAGCCAAAATGAACTTTTTATGGCTTTAAATGCATTTTCAGCCCGATTGTACACTTCAGGTGAAAATGTCCAAATCTTCAAAATGAGCAAAAGCACAATAAAATTAATGCTTGAATCATCTTCATTTTGCTAAAATATACTAATGACAGCAAAAAGTTTGAGTCTACAACATTTAGTTAAGGTGTGAGAGCCAAAATGAACTTTTTATTGCTTTAAACGCGTTTTCAGCCCCTAATTGTACACTTCAGGTGAAAATTACAAAATCTTCAAAATGAGCAAAAGCACAATGAAATTAATGCTTGAATCATCTTCATTTTGCTAAAATACACTAATGACAGCAAAAAGTTTGAGTCTACAACATTTAGTTAAGGTGTGAGAGCCAAAATGAACTTTTTATGGCTTTAAATGCATTTTCAGCCTGATTGTACACTTCAGGTGAAAATGTCAAAATCTTCAAAATGAGCAAAAGCACAATGAAATTAATGCTTGAATCATCTTCATTTTGCTAACATACACTAATGACAGCAAAAAGTTTGAGTCTACAACATTTAGTTAAGGTGTGAGAGCCAAAATGAACTTTTTATGGCTTTAAATGCATTTTCAGCCCGATTGTACACTTCAGGTGAAAATGTCAAAATCTTCAAAATGAGCAAAAGCACAATAAAATTAATGCTTGAATCATCTTCATTTTGCTAAAATATACTAATGACAGCAAAAAGTTTGAGTCTACAACATTTAGTTAAGGTGTGAGAGCCAAAATGAACTTTTTATTGCTTTAAACGCGTTTTCAGCCCCTAATTGTACACTTCAGGTGAAAATGTCAAAATCTTCAAAATGAGCAAAAGCACAATGAAATTAATGCTTGAATCATCTTCATTTTGCTAAAATACACTAATGACAGCAAAAAGTTTGAGTCTACAACATTTAGTTAAGGTGTGAGAGCCAAAATGAACTTTTTATGGCTTTAAATGCATTTTCAGCCTGATTGTACACTTCAGGTGAAAATGTCAAAATCTTCAAAATGAGCAAAAGCACAATGAAATTAATGCTTGAATCATCTTCATTTTGCTAACATACACTAATGACAGCAAAAAGTTTGAGTCTACAACATTTAGTTAAGGTGTGAAGCCAAAATGAACTTTTTATGGCTTTAAATGCATTTTCAGCCCGATTGTACACTTCAGGTGAAAATGTCAAAATCTTCAAAATGAGCAAAAAGCACAATGAAATTAATGCTTGAATCATCTTCATTTTGCTAAAATACACTAATGACAGCAAAAAGTTTGAGTCTACAACATTTAGTTAAGGTGTGAGAGCCAAAATGAACTTTTTATGGCTTTAAATGCATTTTCAGCCTGATTGTACACTTCAGGTGAAAATGTCAAAATCTTCAAAATGAGCAAAAGCACAATGAAATTAATGCTTGAATCATCTTCATTTTGCTAAAGTACACTAATGACAGCAAAAAGTTTGAGTCTACAACATTTAGTTAAGGTGTGAGAGCCAAAATGAACTTTTTATGGCTTTAAATCTATTTTCAGCCTGATTGTACACTTCAGGTGAAAATGTCAAAATCTTCAAAATGAGCAAAAGCACAATGAAATTAATGCTTGAATCATCTTCATTTTGCTAAAATACACTAATGACAGCAAAAAGTTTGAGTCTACAACATTTAGTTAAGGTGTGAGAGCTAAAATGAACTTTTTATGGCTTTAAATGCATTTTCAGCCTGATTGTACACTTCAGGTGAAAATGTCAAAATCTTCAAAATGAGCAAAAGCACAATGAAATTAATGATTGAATCATCTTCATTTTGCTAACATACACTAATGACAGCAAAAAGTTTGAGTCTACAACATTTAGTTAAGGTGTGAGAGCCAAAATGAACTTTTTATGGCTTTAAATGCATTTTCAGCCCGATTGTACACTTCAGGTGAAAATGTCAAAATCTTCAAAATGAGCAAAAGCACAATGAAATTAATGCTTGAATCATCTTCATTTTGCTAAAATACACTAATGACAGCAAAAAGTTTGAGTCTACAACATTTAGTTAAGGTGTGAGAGCCAAAATGAACTTTTTATGGCTTTAAATGCATTTTCAGCCCGATTGTACACTTCAGGTGAAAATGTCAAAATCTTCAAAATGAGCAAAAGCACAATAAAATTAATGCTTGAATCATCTTCATTTTGCTAAAATATACTAATGACAGCAAAAAGTTTGAGTCTACAACATTTAGTTAAGGTGTGAGAGCCAAAATGAACTTTTTATTGCTTTAAACGCGTTTTCAGCCCCTAATTGTACACTTCAGGTGAAAATGTCAAAATCTTCAAAATGAGCAAAAGCACAATGAAATTAATGCTTGAATCATCTTCATTTTGCTAAAATACACTAATGACAGCAAAAAGTTTGAGTCTACAACATTTAGTTAAGGTGTGAGAGCCAAAATGAACTTTTTATGGCTTTAAATGCATTTTCAGCCTGATTGTACACTTCAGGTGAAAATGTCAAAATCTTCAAAATGAGCAAAAGCACAATGAAATTAATGCTTGAATCATCTTCATTTTGCTAACATACACTAATGACAGCAAAAAGTTTGAGTCTACAACATTTAGTTAAGGTGTGAGAGCCAAAATGAACTTTTTATGGCTTTAAATGCATTTTCAGCCTGATTGTACACTTCAGGTGAAAATGTCAAAATCTTCAAAATGAGCAAAAGCACAATGAAATTAATGCTTGAATCATCTTCATTTTGCTAACATACACTAATGACAGCAAAAAGTTTGAGTCTACAACATTTAGTTAAGGTGTGAGAGCCAAAATGAACTTTTTATGGCTTTAAATGCATTTTCAGCCCGATTGTACACTTCAGGTGAAAATGTCAAAATCTTCAAAATGAGCAAAAGCACAATGAAATTAATGCTTGAATCATCTTCATTTTGCTAAAATACACTAATGACAGCAAAAAGTTTGAGTCTACAACATTTAGTTAAGGTGTGAGAGCCAAAATGAACTTTTTATGGCTTTAAATGCATTTTCAGCCTGATTGTACACTTCAGGTGAAAATGTCAAAATCTTCAAAATGAGCAAAAGCACAATGAAATTAATGCTTGAATCATCTTCATTTTGCTAACATACACTAATGACAGCAAAAAGTTTGAGTCTACAACATTTAGTTAAGGTGTGAGAGCCAAAATGAACTTTTTATGGCTTTAAATGCATTTTCAGCCCGATTGTACACTTCAGGTGAAAATGTCAAAATCTTCAAAATGAGCAAAAGCACAATGAAATTAATGCTTGAATCATCTTCATTTTGCTAAAATACACTAATGACAGCAAAAAGTTTGAGTCTACAACATTTAGTTAAGGTGTGAGAGCCAAAATGAACTTTTTATGGCTTTAAATGCATTTTCAGCCTGATTGTACACTTCAGGTGAAAATGTCAAAATCTTCAAAATGAGCAAAAGCACAATGAAATTAATGCTTGAATCATCTTCATTTTGCTAAAATACACTAATGACAGCAAAAAGTTTGAGTCTACAACATTTAGTTAAGGTGTGAGAGCCAAAATGAACTTTTTATGGCTTTAAATGCATTTTCAGCCTGATTGTACACTTCAGGTGAAAATTTCAAAATCTTCAAAATGAGCAAAAGCACAATGAAATTAATGCTTGAATCATCTTCATTTTGCTAAAATACACTAATGACAGCAAAAAGTTTGAGTCTACAACATTTAGTTAAGGTGTGAGAGCCAAAATGAACTTTTTATGGCTTTAAATGCATTTTCAGCCCGATTGTACACTTCAGGTGAAAATGTCAAAATCTTCAAAATGAGCAAAAGCACAATAAAATTAATGCTTGAATCATCTTCATTTTGCTAAAATATACTAATGACAGCAAAAAGTTTGAGTCTACAACATTTAGTTAAGGTGTGAGAGCCAAAATGAACTTTTTATTGCTTTAAACGCGTTTTCAGCCCCTAATTGTACACTTCAGGTGAAAATGTCAAAATCTTCAAAATGAGCAAAAGCACAATGAAATTAATGCTTGAATCATCTTCATTTTGCTAACATACACTAATGACAGCAAAAAGTTTGAGTCTACAACATTTAGTTAAGGTGTGAGAGCCAAAATGAACTTTTTATGGCTTTAAATGCATTTTCAGCCCGATTGTACACTTCAGGTGAAAATGTCAAAATCTTCAAAATGAGCAAAAGCACAATGAAATTAATGCTTGAATCATCTTCATTTTGCTAAAATACACTAATGACAGCAAAAAGTTTGAGTCTACAACATTTAGTTAAGGTGTGAGAGCCAAAATGAACTTTTTATGGCTTTAAATGCATTTTCAGCCTGATTGTACACTTCAGGTGAAAATGTCAAAATCTTCAAAATGAGCAAAAGCACAATGAAATTAATGCTTGAATCATCTTCATTTTGCTAACATACACTAATGACAGCAAAAAGTTTGAGTCTACAACATTTAGTTAAGGTGTGAGAGCCAAAATGAACTTTTTATGGCTTTAAATGCATTTTCAGCCCGATTGTACACTTCAGGTGAAAATGTCAAAATCTTCAAAATGAGCAAAAGCACAATGAAATTAATGCTTGAATCATCTTCATTTTGCTAAAATACACTAATGACAGCAAAAAGTTTGAGTCTACATTATTTAGTTAAGGTGTGAGAGCCAAAATGAACTTTTTATGGCTTTAAATGCATTTTCAGCCTGATTGTACACTTCAGGTGAAAATGTCAAAATCTTCAAAATGAGCAAAAGCACAATGAAATTAATGCTTGAATCATCTTCATTTTGCTAACATACACTAATGACAGCAAAAAGTTTGAGTCTACAACATTTAGTTAAGGTGTGAGAGCCAAAATGAACTTTTTATGGCTTTAAATGCATTTTCAGCCCGATTGTACACTTCAGGTGAAAATGTCAAAATCTTCAAAATGAGCAAAAGCACAATAAAATTAATGCTTGAATCATCTTCATTTTGCTAACATACACTAATGACAGCAAAAAGTTTGAGTCTACAACATTTAGTTAAGGTGTGATAGCCAAAATGAACTTTTTATGGCTTTAAATGCATTTTCAGCCCAATTGTACACTTCAGGTGAAAATGTCAAAATCTTCAAAATGAGCAAAAGCACAATAAAATTAATGCTTGAATCATCTTCATTTTGCTAAAATATACTAATGACAGCAAAAAGTTTGAGTCTACAACATTTAGTTAAGGTGTGAGAGCCAAAATGAACTTTTTATTGCTTTAAACGCGTTTTCAGCCCGATTGTACACTTCAGGTGAAAATGTCAAAATCTTCAAAATGAGCAAAAGCACAATAAAATTAATGCTTGAATCATCTTCATTTTGCTAAAATATACTAATGACAGCAAAAAGTTTGAGTCTACAACATTTAGTTAAGGTGTGAGAGCCAAAATGAACTTTTTATTGCTTTAAACGCGTTTTCAGCCCCTAATTGTACACTTCAGGTGAAAATGTCAAAATCTTCAAAATGAGCAAAAGCACAATGAAATTAATGCTTGAATCATCTTCATTTTGCTAAAATACACTAATGACAGCAAAAAGTTTGATTCTACAACATTTAGTTAAGGTGTGAGAGCCAAAATGAACTTTTTATGGCTTTAAATGCATTTTCAGCCTGATTGTACACTTCAGGTGAAAATGTCAAAATCTTCAAAATGAGCAAAAGCACAATGAAATTAATGCTTGAATCATCTTCATTTTGCTAACATACACTAATGACAGCAAAAAGTTTGAGTCTACAACATTTAGTTAAGGTGTGAAGCCAAAATGAACTTTTTATGGCTTTAAATGCATTTTCAGCCCGATTGTACACTTCAGGTGAAAATGTCAAAATCTTCAAAATGAGCAAAAGCACAATGAAATTAATGCTTGAATCATCTTCATTTTGCTAAAATACACTAATGACAGCAAAAAGTTTGAGTCTACAACATTTAGTTAAGGTGTGAGAGCCAAAATGAACTTTTTATGGCTTTAAATGCATTTTCAGCCTGATTGTACACTTCAGGTGAAAATGTCAAAATCTTCAAAATGAGCAAAAGCACAATGAAATTAATGATTGAATCATCTTCATTTTGCTAACATACACTAATGACAGCAAAAAGTTTGAGTCTACAACATTTAGTTAAGGTGTGAGAGCCAAAATGAACTTTTTATGGCTTTAAATGCATTTTCAGCCCGATTGTACACTTCAGGTGAAAATGTCAAAATCTTCAAAATGAGCAAAAGCACAATAAAATTAATGCTTGAATCATCTTCATTTTGCTAACATACACTAATGACAGCAAAAAGTTTGAGTCTACAACATTTAGTTAAGGTGTGAGAGCCAAAATGAACTTTTTATGGCTTTAAATGCATTTTCAGCCCGATTGTACACTTCAGGTGAAAATGTCCAAATCTTCAAAATGAGCAAAAGCACAATAAAATTAATGCTTGAATCATCTTCATTTTGCTAAAATATACTAATGACAGCAAAAAGTTTGAGTCTACAACATTTAGTTAAGGTGTGAGAGCCAAAATGAACTTTTTATTGCTTTAAACGCGTTTTCAGCCCCTAATTGTACACTTCAGGTGAAAATTACAAAATCTTCAAAATGAGCAAAAGCACAATGAAATTAATGCTTGAATCATCTTCATTTTGCTAAAATACACTAATGACAGCAAAAAGTTTGAGTCTACAACATTTAGTTAAGGTGTGAGAGCCAAAATGAACTTTTTATGGCTTTAAATGCATTTTCAGCCTGATTGTACACTTCAGGTGAAAATGTCAAAATCTTCAAAATGAGCAAAAGCACAATGAAATTAATGCTTGAATCATCTTCATTTTGCTAACATACACTAATGACAGCAAAAAGTTTGAGTCTACAACATTTAGTTAAGGTGTGAGAGCCAAAATGAACTTTTTATGGCTTTAAATGCATTTTCAGCCCGATTGTACACTTCAGGTGAAAATGTCAAAATCTTCAAAATGAGCAAAAGCACAATAAAATTAATGCTTGAATCATCTTCATTTTGCTAAAATATACTAATGACAGCAAAAAGTTTGAGTCTACAACATTTAGTTAAGGTGTGAGAGCCAAAATGAACTTTTTATTGCTTTAAACGCGTTTTCAGCCCCTAATTGTACACTTCAGGTGAAAATGTCAAAATCTTCAAAATGAGCAAAAGCACAATGAAATTAATGCTTGAATCATCTTCATTTTGCTAAAATACACTAATGACAGCAAAAAGTTTGAGTCTACAACATTTAGTTAAGGTGTGAGAGCCAAAATGAACTTTTTATGGCTTTAAATGCATTTTCAGCCTGATTGTACACTTCAGGTGAAAATGTCAAAATCTTCAAAATGAGCAAAAGCACAATGAAATTAATGCTTGAATCATCTTCATTTTGCTAACATACACTAATGACAGCAAAAAGTTTGAGTCTACAACATTTAGTTAAGGTGTGAAGCCAAAATGAACTTTTTATGGCTTTAAATGCATTTTCAGCCCGATTGTACACTTCAGGTGAAAATGTCAAAATCTTCAAAATGAGCAAAAAGCACAATGAAATTAATGCTTGAATCATCTTCATTTTGCTAAAATACACTAATGACAGCAAAAAGTTTGAGTCTACAACATTTAGTTAAGGTGTGAGAGCCAAAATGAACTTTTTATGGCTTTAAATGCATTTTCAGCCTGATTGTACACTTCAGGTGAAAATGTCAAAATCTTCAAAATGAGCAAAAGCACAATGAAATTAATGCTTGAATCATCTTCATTTTGCTAAAGTACACTAATGACAGCAAAAAGTTTGAGTCTACAACATTTAGTTAAGGTGTGAGAGCCAAAATGAACTTTTTATGGCTTTAAATCTATTTTCAGCCTGATTGTACACTTCAGGTGAAAATGTCAAAATCTTCAAAATGAGCAAAAGCACAATGAAATTAATGCTTGAATCATCTTCATTTTGCTAAAATACACTAATGACAGCAAAAAGTTTGAGTCTACAACATTTAGTTAAGGTGTGAGAGCTAAAATGAACTTTTTATGGCTTTAAATGCATTTTCAGCCTGATTGTACACTTCAGGTGAAAATGTCAAAATCTTCAAAATGAGCAAAAGCACAATGAAATTAATGATTGAATCATCTTCATTTTGCTAACATACACTAATGACAGCAAAAAGTTTGAGTCTACAACATTTAGTTAAGGTGTGAGAGCCAAAATGAACTTTTTATGGCTTTAAATGCATTTTCAGCCCGATTGTACACTTCAGGTGAAAATGTCAAAATCTTCAAAATGAGCAAAAGCACAATGAAATTAATGCTTGAATCATCTTCATTTTGCTAAAATACACTAATGACAGCAAAAAGTTTGAGTCTACAACATTTAGTTAAGGTGTGAGAGCCAAAATGAACTTTTTATGGCTTTAAATGCATTTTCAGCCCGATTGTACACTTCAGGTGAAAATGTCAAAATCTTCAAAATGAGCAAAAGCACAATAAAATTAATGCTTGAATCATCTTCATTTTGCTAAAATATACTAATGACAGCAAAAAGTTTGAGTCTACAACATTTAGTTAAGGTGTGAGAGCCAAAATGAACTTTTTATTGCTTTAAACGCGTTTTCAGCCCCTAATTGTACACTTCAGGTGAAAATGTCAAAATCTTCAAAATGAGCAAAAGCACAATGAAATTAATGCTTGAATCATCTTCATTTTGCTAAAATACACTAATGACAGCAAAAAGTTTGAGTCTACAACATTTAGTTAAGGTGTGAGAGCCAAAATGAACTTTTTATGGCTTTAAATGCATTTTCAGCCTGATTGTACACTTCAGGTGAAAATGTCAAAATCTTCAAAATGAGCAAAAGCACAATGAAATTAATGCTTGAATCATCTTCATTTTGCTAACATACACTAATGACAGCAAAAAGTTTGAGTCTACAACATTTAGTTAAGGTGTGAGAGCCAAAATGAACTTTTTATGGCTTTAAATGCATTTTCAGCCTGATTGTACACTTCAGGTGAAAATGTCAAAATCTTCAAAATGAGCAAAAGCACAATGAAATTAATGCTTGAATCATCTTCATTTTGCTAACATACACTAATGACAGCAAAAAGTTTGAGTCTACAACATTTAGTTAAGGTGTGAGAGCCAAAATGAACTTTTTATGGCTTTAAATGCATTTTCAGCCCGATTGTACACTTCAGGTGAAAATGTCAAAATCTTCAAAATGAGCAAAAGCACAATGAAATTAATGCTTGAATCATCTTCATTTTGCTAAAATACACTAATGACAGCAAAAAGTTTGAGTCTACAACATTTAGTTAAGGTGTGAGAGCCAAAATGAACTTTTTATGGCTTTAAATGCATTTTCAGCCTGATTGTACACTTCAGGTGAAAATGTCAAAATCTTCAAAATGAGCAAAAGCACAATGAAATTAATGCTTGAATCATCTTCATTTTGCTAACATACACTAATGACAGCAAAAAGTTTGAGTCTACAACATTTAGTTAAGGTGTGAGAGCCAAAATGAACTTTTTATGGCTTTAAATGCATTTTCAGCCCGATTGTACACTTCAGGTGAAAATATCAAAATCTTCAAAATGAGCAAAAGCACAATGAAATTAATGCTTGAATCATCTTCATTTTGCTAAAATACACTAATGACAGCAAAAAGTTTGAGTCTACAACATTTAGTTAAGGTGTGAGAGCCAAAATGAACTTTTTATGGCTTTAAATGCATTTTCAGCCTGATTGTACACTTCAGGTGAAAATGTCAAAATCTTCAAAATGAGCAAAAGCACAATGAAATTAATGCTTGAATCATCTTCATTTTGCTAAAATACACTAATGACAGCAAAAAGTTTGAGTCTACAACATTTAGTTAAGGTGTGAGAGCCAAAATGAACTTTTTATGGCTTTAAATGCATTTTCAGCCTGATTGTACACTTCAGGTGAAAATGTCAAAATCTTCAAAATGAGCAAAAGCACAATGAAATTAATGCTTGAATCATCTTCATTTTGCTAACATACACTAATGACAGCAAAAAGTTTGAGTCTACAACATTTAGTTAAGGTGTGAAGCCAAAATGAACTTTTTATGGCTTTAAATGCATTTTCAGCCCGATTGTACACTTCAGGTGAAAATGTCAAAATCTTCAAAATGAGCAAAAGCACAATGAAATTAATGCTTGAATCATCTTCATTTTGCTAAAATACACTAATGACAGCAAAAAGTTTGAGTCTACAACATTTAGTTAAGGTGTGAGAGCCAAAATGAACTTTTTATGGCTTTAAATGCATTTTCAGCCTGATTGTACACTTCAGGTGAAAATGTCAAAATCTTCAAAATGAGCAAAAGCACAATGAAATTAATGATTGAATCATCTTCATTTTGCTAACATACACTAATGACAGCAAAAAGTTTGAGTCTACAACATTTAGTTAAGGTGTGAGAGCCAAAATGAACTTTTTATGGCTTTAAATGCATTTTCAGCCTGATTGTACACTTCAGGTGAAAATGTCAAAATCTTCAAAATGAGCAAAAGCACAATGAAATTAATGCTTGAATCATCTTCATTTTGCTAAAGTACACTAATGACAGCAAAAAGTTTGAGTCTACAACATTTAGTTAAGGTGTGAGAGCCAAAATGAACTTTTTATGGCTTTAAATCTATTTTCAGCCTGATTGTACACTTCAGGTGAAAATGTCAAAATCTTCAAAATGAGCAAAAGGACAATGAAATTAATGCTTGAATCATCTTCATTTTGCTAAAATACACTAATGACAGCAAAAAGTTTGAGTCTACAACATTTAGTTAAGGTGTGAGAGCTAAAATGAACTTTTTATGGCTTTAAATGCATTTTCAGCCTGATTGTACACTTCAGGTGAAAATGTCAAAATCTTCAAAATGAGCAAAAGCACAATGAAATTAATGATTGAATCATCTTCATTTTGCTAACATACACTAATGACAGCAAAAAGTTTGAGTCTACAACATTTAGTTAAGGTGTGAGAGCCAAAATGAACTTTTTATGGCTTTAAATGCATTTTCAGCCCGATTGTACACTTCAGGTGAAAATGTCAAAATCTTCAAAATGAGCAAAAGCACAATGAAATTAATGCTTGAATCATCTTCATTTTGCTAAAATACACTAATGACAGCAAAAAGTTTGAGTCTACAACATTTAGTTAAGGTGTGAGAGCCAAAATGAACTTTTTATGGCTTTAAATGCATTTTCAGCCTGATTGTACACTTCAGGTGAAAATGTCAAAATCTTCAAAATGAGCAAAAGCACAATGAAATTAATGCTTGAATCATCTTCATTTTGCTAACATACACTAATGACAGCAAAAAGTTTGAGTCTACAACATTTAGTTAAGGTGTGAGAGCCAAAATGAACTTTTTATGGCTTTAAATGCATTTTCAGCCCGATTGTACACTTCAGGTGAAAATGTCAAAATCTTCAAAATGAGCAAAAGCACAATGAAATTAATGCTTGAATCATCTTCATTTTGCTAAAATACACTAATGACAGCAAAAAGTTTGAGTCTACAACATTTAGTTAAGGTGTGAGAGCCAAAATGAACTTTTTATGGCTTTAAATGCATTTTCAGCCTGATTGTACACTTCAGGTGAAAATTTCAAAATCTTCAAAATGAGCAAAAGCACAATGAAATTAATGCTTGAATCATCTTCATTTTGCTAACATACACTAATGACAGCAAAAAGTTTGAGTCTACAACATTTAGTTAAGGTGTGAGAGCCAAAATGAACTATTTATGGCTTTAAATGCATTTTCAGCCTGATTGTACACTTCAGGTGAAAATGTCAAAATCTTCAAAATGAGCAAAAGCACAATGAAATTAATGCTTGAATCATCTTCATTTTGCTAAAATACACTAATGACAGCAAAAAGTTTGAGTCTACAACATTTAGTTAAGGTGTGAGAGCCAAAATGAACTTTTTATGGCTTTAAATGCATTTTCAGCCCGATTGTACACTTCAGGTGAAAATGTCAAAATCTTCAAAATGAGCAAAAGCACAATGAAATTAATGCTTGAATCATCTTCATTTTGCTAAAATACACTAATGACAGCAAAAAGTTTGAGTCTACAACATTTAGTTAAGGTGTGAGAGCCAAAATGAACTTTTTATGGCTTTAAATGCATTTTCAGCCCGATTGTACACTTCAGGTGAAAATGTCAAAATCTTCAAAATGAGCAAAAGCACAATAAAATTAATGCTTGAATCATCTTCATTTTGCTAAAATATACTAATGACAGCAAAAAGTTTGAGTCTACAACATTTAGTTAAGGTGTGAGAGCCAAAATGAACTTTTTATTGCTTTAAACGCGTTTTCAGCCCCTAATTGTACACTTCAGGTGAAAATGTCAAAATCTTCAAAATGAGCAAAAGCACAATGAAATTAATGCTTGAATCATCTTCATTTTGCTAAAATACACTAATGACAGCAAAAAGTTTGAGTCTACAACATTTAGTTAAGGTGTGAGAGCCAAAATGAACTTTTTATGGCTTTAAATGCATTTTCAGCCTGATTGTACACTTCAGGTGAAAATGTCAAAATCTTCAAAATGAGCAAAAGCACAATGAAATTAATGCTTGAATCATCTTCATTTTGCTAACATACACTAATGACAGCAAAAAGTTTGAGTCTACAACATTTAGTTAAGGTGTGAGAGCCAAAATGAACTTTTTATGGCTTTAAATGCATTTTCAGCCCGATTGTACACTTCAGGTGAAAATGTCAAAATCTTCAAAATGAGCAAAAGCACAAGAAATTAATGCTTGAATCATCTTCATTTTGCTAAAATACACTAATGACAGCAAAAAGTTTGAGTCTACAACATTTAGTTAAAGTGTGAGAGCCAAAATGAACTTTTTATGGCTTTAAATGCATTTTCAGCCTGATTGTACACTTCAGGTGAAAATGTCAAAATCTTCAAAATGAGCAAAAGCACAATGAAATTAATGCTTGAATCATCTTCATTTTGCTAACATACACTAATGACAGCAAAAAGTTTGAGTCTACAACATTTAGTTAAGGTGTGAGAGCCAAAATGAACTTTTTATGGCTTTAAATGCATTTTCAGCCCGATTGTACACTTCAGGTGAAAATGTCAAAATCTTCAAAATGAGCAAAAGCACAATGAAATTAATGCTTGAATCATCTTCATTTTGCTAAAATACACTAATGACAGCAAAAAGTTTGAGTCTACAACATTTAGTTAAGGTGTGAGAGCCAAAATGAACTTTTTATGGCTTTAAATGCATTTTCAGCCTGATTGTACACTTCAGGTGAAAATGTCAAAATCTTCAAAATGAGCAAAAGCACAATGAAATTAATGCTTGAATCATCTTCATTTTGCTAAAGTACACTAATGACAGCAAAAAGTTTGAGTCTACAACATTTAGTTAAGGTGTGAGAGCCAAAATGAACTTTTTATGGCTTTAAATCTATTTTCAGCCTGATTGTACACTTCAGGTGAAAATGTCAAAATCTTCAAAATGAGCAAAAGGACAATGAAATTAATGCTTGAATCATCTTCATTTTGCTAAAATACACTAATGACAGCAAAAAGTTTGAGTCTACAACATTTAGTTAAGGTGTGAGAGCTAAAATGAACTTTTTATGGCTTTAAATGCATTTTCAGCCTGATTGTACACTTCAGGTGAAAATGTCAAAATCTTCAAAATGAGCAAAAGCACAATGAAATTAATGATTGAATCATCTTCATTTTGCTAACATACACTAATGACAGCAAAAAGTTTGAGTCTACAACATTTAGTTAAGGTGTGAGAGCCAAAATGAACTTTTTATGGCTTTAAATGCATTTTCAGCCCGATTGTACACTTCAGGTGAAAATGTCAAAATCTTCAAAATGAGCAAAAGCACAATGAAATTAATGCTTGAATCATCTTCATTTTGCTAAAATACACTAATGACAGCAAAAAGTTTGAGTCTACAACATTTAGTTAAGGTGTGAGAGCCAAAATGAACTTTTTATGGCTTTAAATGCATTTTCAGCCTGATTGTACACTTCAGGTGAAAATGTCAAAATCTTCAAAATGAGCAAAAGCACAATGAAATTAATGCTTGAATCATCTTCATTTTGCTAACATACACTAATGACAGCAAAAAGTTTGAGTCTACAACATTTAGTTAAGGTGTGAGAGCCAAAATGAACTTTTTATGGCTTTAAATGCATTTTCAGCCCGATTGTACACTTCAGGTGAAAATGTCAAAATCTTCAAAATGAGCAAAAGCACAATGAAATTAATGCTTGAATCATCTTCATTTTGCTAAAATACACTAATGACAGCAAAAAGTTTGAGTCTACAACATTTAGTTAAGGTGTGAGAGCCAAAATGAACTTTTTATGGCTTTAAATGCATTTTCAGCCTGATTGTACACTTCAGGTGAAAATTTCAAAATCTTCAAAATGAGCAAAAGCACAATGAAATTAATGCTTGAATCATCTTCATTTTGCTAACATACACTAATGACAGCAAAAAGTTTGAGTCTACAACATTTAGTTAAGGTGTGAGAGCCAAAATGAACTATTTATGGCTTTAAATGCATTTTCAGCCCGATTGTACACTTCAGGTGAAAATGTCAAAATCTTCAAAATGAGCAAAAGCACAATGAAATTAATGCTTGAATCATCTTCATTTTGCTAAAATACACTAATGACAGCAAAAAGTTTGAGTCTACAACATTTAGTTAAGGTGTGAGAGCCAAAATGAACTTTTTATGGCTTTAAATGCATTTTCAGCCCGATTGTACACTTCAGGTGAAAATGTCAAAATCTTCAAAATGAGCAAAAGCACAATGAAATTAATGCTTGAATCATCTTCATTTTGCTAAAATACACTAATGACAGCAAAAAGTTTGAGTCTACAACATTTAGTTAAGGTGTGAGAGCCAAAATGAACTTTTTATGGCTTTAAATGCATTTTCAGCCTGATTGTACACTTCAGGTGAAAATGTCAAAATCTTCAAAATGAGCAAAAGCACATTGAAATTAATGCTTGAATCATCTTCATTTTGCTAACATACACTAATGACAGCAAAAAGTTTGAGTCTACAACATTTAGTTAAGGTGTGAGAGCCAAAATGAACTTTTTATGGCTTTAAATGCATTTTCAGCCCGATTGTACACTTCAGGTGAAAATGTCAAAATCTTCAAAATGAGCAAAAGCACAATGAAATTAATGCTTGAATCATCTTCATTTTGCTAAAATACACTAATGACAGCAAAAAGTTTGAGTCTACAACATTTAGTTAAGGTGTGAGAGCCAAAATGAACTTTTTATGGCTTTAAATGCATTTTCAGCCCGATTGTACACTTCAGGTGAAAATGTCAAAATCTTCAAAATGAGCAAAAGCACAATGAAATTAATGCTTGAATCATCTTCATTTTGCTAAAATACACTAATGACAGCAACAAGTTTGAGTCTACAACATTTAGTTAAGGTGTGAGAGCCAAAATGAACTTTTTATGGCTTTAAATGCATTTTCAGCCCGATTGTACACTTCAGGTGAAAATGTCAAAATCTTCAAAATGAGCAAAAGCACAATAAAATTAATGCTTGAATCATCTTCATTTTGCTAAAATATACTAATGACAGCAAAAAGTTTGAGTCTACAACATTTAGTTAAGGTGTGAGAGCCAAAATGAACTTTTTATTGCTTTAAACGCGTTTTCAGCCCCTAATTGTACACTTCAGGTGAAAATGTCAAAATCTTCAAAATGAGCAAAAGCACAATGAAATTAATGCTTGAATCATCTTCATTTTGCTAAAATACACTAATGACAGCAAAAAGTTTGAGTCTACAACATTTAGTTAAGGTGTGAGAGCCAAAATGAACTTTTTATGGCTTTAAATGCATTTTCAGCCTGATTGTACACTTCAGGTGAAAATGTCAAAATCTTCAAAATGAGCAAAAGCACAATGAAATTAATGCTTGAATCATCTTCATTTTGCTAAAATACACTAATGACAGCAAAAAGTTTGAGTCTACAACATTTAGTTAAGGTGTGAGAGCCAAAATGAACTTTTTATGGCTTTAAATGCATTTTCAGCCTGATTGTACACTTCAGGTGAAAATGTCAAAATCTTCAAAATGAGCAAAAGCACAATGAAATTAATGCTTGAATCATCTTCATTTTGCTAACATACACTAATGACAGCAAAAAGTTTGAGTCTACAACATTTAGTTAAGGTGTGAGAGCCAAAATGAACTTTTTATGGCTTTAAATGCATTTTCAGCCCGATTGTACACTTCAGGTGAAAATGTCAAAATCTTCAAAATGAGCAAAAGCACAATGAAATTAATGCTTGAATCATCTTCATTTTGCTAAAATACACTAATGACAGCAAAAAGTTTGAGTCTACAACATTTAGTTAAGGTGTGAGAGCCAAAATGAACTTTTTATGGCTTTAAATGCATTTTCAGCCTGATTGTACACTTCAGGTGAAAATTTCAAAATCTTCAAAATGAGCAAAAGCACAATGAAATTAATGCTTGAATCATCTTCATTTTGCTAACATACACTAATGACAGCAAAAAGTTTGAGTCTACAACATTTAGTTAAGGTGTGAGAGCCAAAATGAACTATTTATGGCTTTAAATGCATTTTCAGCCTGATTGTACACTTCAGGTGAAAATGTCAAAATCTTCAAAATGAGCAAAAGCACAATGAAATTAATGCTTGAATCATCTTCATTTTGCTAAAATACACTAATGACAGCAAAAAGTTTGAGTCTACAACATTTAGTTAAGGTGTGAGAGCCAAAATGAACTTTTTATGGCTTTAAATGCATTTTCAGCCCGATTGTACACTTCAGGTGAAAATGTCAAAATCTTCAAAATGAGCAAAAGCACAATGAAATTAATGCTTGAATCATCTTCATTTTGCTAAAATACACTAATGACAGCAAAAAGTTTGAGTCTACAACATTTAGTTAAGGTGTGAGAGCCAAAATGAACTTTTTATGGCTTTAAATGCATTTTCAGCCTGATTGTACACTTCAGGTGAAAATGTCAAAATCTTCAAAATGAGCAAAAGCACATTGAAATTAATGCTTGAATCATCTTCATTTTGCTAACATACACTAATGACAGCAAAAAGTTTGAGTCTACAACATTTAGTTAAGGTGTGAGAGCCAAAATGAACTTTTTATGGCTTTAAATGCATTTTCAGCCCGATTGTACACTTCAGGTGAAAATGTCAAAATCTTCAAAATGAGCAAAAGCACAATGAAATTAATGCTTGAATCATCTTCATTTTGCTAAAATACACTAATGACAGCAAAAAGTTTGAGTCTACAACATTTAGTTAAGGTGTGAGAGCCAAAATGAACTTTTTATGGCTTTAAATGCATTTTCAGCCCGATTGTACACTTCAGGTGAAAATGTCAAAATCTTCAAAATGAGCAAAAGCACAATGAAATTAATGCTTGAATCATCTTCATTTTGCTAAAATACACTAATGACAGCAACAAGTTTGAGTCTACAACATTTAGTTAAGGTGTGAGAGCCAAAATGAACTTTTTATGGCTTTAAATGCATTTTCAGCCCGATTGTACACTTCAGGTGAAAATGTCAAAATCTTCAAAATGAGCAAAAGCACAATAAAATTAATGCTTGAATCATCTTCATTTTGCTAAAATATACTAATGACAGCAAAAAGTTTGAGTCTACAACATTTAGTTAAGGTGTGAGAGCCAAAATGAACTTTTTATTGCTTTAAACGCGTTTTCAGCCCCTAATTGTACACTTCAGGTGAAAATGTCAAAATCTTCAAAATGAGCAAAAGCACAATGAAATTAATGCTTGAATCATCTTCATTTTGCTAAAATACACTAATGACAGCAAAAAGTTTGAGTCTACAACATTTAGTTAAGGTGTGAGAGCCAAAATGAACTTTTTATGGCTTTAAATGCATTTTCAGCCTGATTGTACACTTCAGGTGAAAATGTCAAAATCTTCAAAATGAGCAAAAGCACAATGAAATTAATGCTTGAATCATCTTCATTTTGCTAAAATACACTAATGACAGCAAAAAGTTTGAGTCTACAACATTTAGTTAAGGTGTGAGAGCCAAAATGAACTTTTTATGGCTTTAAATGCATTTTCAGCCTGATTGTACACTTCAGGTGAAAATGTCAAAATCTTCAAAATGAGCAAAAGCACAATGAAATTAATGCTTGAATCATCTTCATTTTGCTAACATACACTAATGACAGCAAAAAGTTTGAGTCTACAACATTTAGTTAAGGTGTGAGAGCCAAAATGAACTTTTTATGGCTTTAAATGCATTTTCAGCCCGATTGTACACTTCAGGTGAAAATGTCAAAATCTTCAAAATGAGCAAAAGCACAATGAAATTAATGCTTGAATCATCTTCATTTTGCTAAAATACACTAATGACAGCAAAAAGTTTGAGTCTACAACATTTAGTTAAGGTGTGAGAGCCAAAATGAACTTTTTATGGCTTTAAATGCATTTTCAGCCTGATTGTACACTTCAGGTGAAAATTTCAAAATCTTCAAAATGAGCAAAAGCACAATGAAATTAATGCTTGAATCATCTTCATTTTGCTAACATACACTAATGACAGCAAAAAGTTTGAGTCTACAACATTTAGTTAAGGTGTGAGAGCCAAAATGAACTTTTTATGGCTTTAAATGCATTTTCAGCCTGATTGTACACTTCAGGTGAAAATGTCAAAATCTTCAAAATGAGCAAAAGCACAATGAAATTAATGCTTGAATCATCTTCATTTTGCTAAAATACACTAATGACAGCAAAAAGTTTGAGTCTACAACATTTAGTTAAGGTGTGAGAGCCAAAATGAACTTTTTATGGCTTTAAATGCATTTTCAGCCCGATTGTACACTTCAGGTGAAAATGTCAAAATCTTCAAAATGAGCAAAAGCACAATGAAATTAATGCTTGAATCATCTTCATTTTGCTAAAATACACTAATGACAGCAAAAAGTTTGAGTCTACAACATTTAGTTAAGGTGTGAGAGCCAAAATGAACTTTTTATGGCTTTAAATGCATTTTCAGCCCGATTGTACACTTCAGGTGAAAATGTCAAAATCTTCAAAATGAGCAAAAGCACAATGAAATTAATGCTTGAATCATCTTCATTTTGCTAAAATACACTAATGACAGCAAAAAGTTTGAATCTACAACATTTAGTTAAGGTGTGAGAGCCAAAATGAACTTTTTATGGCTTTAAATGCATTTTCAGCCTGATTGTACACTTCAGGTGAAAATGTCAAAATCTTCAAAATGAGCAAAAGCACAATGAAATTAATGCTTGAATCATCTTCATTTTGCTAAAATACACTAATGACAGCAAAAAGTTTGAGTCTACAACATTTAGTTAAGGTGTGAGAGCCAAAATGAACTTTTTATGGCTTTAAATGCATTTTCAGCCCGATTGTACACTTCAGGTGAAAATGTCAAAATCTTCAAAATGAGCAAAAGCACAATAAAATTAATGCTTGAATCATCTTCATTTTGCTAAAATATACTAATGACAGCAAAAAGTTTGAGTCTACAACATTTAGTTAAGGTGTGAGAGCCAAAATGAACTTTTTATTGCTTTAAACGCGTTTTCAGCCCCTAATTGTACACTTCAGGTGAAAATGTCAAAATCTTCAAAATGAGCAAAAGCACAATGAAATTAATGCTTGAATCATCTTCATTTTGCTAAAATACACTAATGACAGCAAAAAGTTTGAATCTACAACATTTAGTTAAGGTGTGAGAGCAAAAATGAAATTTTTATTGCTTTAAATGCATTTTCAGCCCGATTGTACACTTCAGGTGAAAATGTCAAAATCTTCAAAATGAGCAAAAGCACAATGAAATTAATGTTTGAATCATCTTCATTTTGCTAAAATACACTAATGACAGCAAAAAGTTTGAGTCTACAACATTTAGTTAAGGTGTGAGAGCCAAAATGAACTTTTTATGGCTTTAAATGCATTTTCAGCCCGATTGTACACTTCAGGTGAAAATGTCAAAATCTTCAAAATGAGCAAAAGCACAATGAAATTAATGCTTGAATCATCTTCATTTTGCTAACATACACTAATGACAGCAAAAAGTTTGAGTCTACAACATTTAGTTAAGGTGTGAGAGCCAAAATGAACTTTTTATGGCTTTAAATGCATTTTCAGCCTGATTGTACACTTCAGGTGAAAATGTCAAAATCTTCAAAATGAGCAAAAGCACAATGAAATTAATGCTTGAATCATCTTCATTTTGCTAACATACACTAATGACAGCAAAAAGTTTGAGTATACAACATTTAGTTAAGGTGTGAGAGCCAAAATGAACTTTTTATGGCTTTAAATGCATTTTCAGCCCGATTGTACACTTCAGGTGAAAATGTCAAAATCTTCAAAATGAGCAAAAGCACAATGAAATTAATGCTTGAATCATCTTCATTTTGCTAAAATACACTAATGACAGCAAAAAGTTTGAGTCTACAACATTTAGTTAAGGTGTGAGAGCCAAAATGAACTTTTTATGGCTTTAAATGCATTTTCAGCCTGATTGTACACTTCAGGTGAAAATTTCAAAATCTTCAAAATGAGCAAAAGCACAATGAAATTAATGCTTGAATCATCTTCATTTTGCTAACATACACTAATGACAGCAAAAAGTTTGAGTCTACAACATTTAGTTAAGGTGTGAGAGCCAAAATGAACTTTTTATGGCTTTAAATGCATTTTCAGCCTGATTGTACACTTCAGGTGAAAATGTCAAAATCTTCAAAATGAGCAAAAGCACAATGAAATTAATGCTTGAATCATCTTCATTTTGCTAAAGTACACTAATGACAGCAAAAAGTTTGAGTCTACAACATTTAGTTAAGGTGTGAGAGCCAAAATGAACTTTTTATGGCTTTAAATCTATTTTCAGCCTGATTGTACACTTCAGGTGAAAATGTCAAAATCTTCAAAATGAGCAAAAGCACAATGAAATTAATGCTTGAATCATCTTCATTTTGCTAAAATACACTAATGACAGCAAAAAGTTTGAGTCTACAACATTTAGTTAAGGTGTGAGAGCTAAAATGAACTTTTTATGGCTTTAAATGCATTTTCAGCCTGATTGTACACTTCAGGTGAAAATGTCAAAATCTTCAAAATGAGCAAAAGCACAATGAAATTAATGATTGAATCATCTTCATTTTGCTAACATACACTAATGACAGCAAAAAGTTTGAGTCTACAACATTTAGTTAAGGTGTGAGAGCCAAAATGAACTTTTTATGGCTTTAAATGCATTTTCAGCCCGATTGTACACTTCAGGTGAAAATGTCAAAATCTTCAAAATGAGCAAAAGCACAATGAAATTAATGCTTGAATCATCTTCATTTTGCTAAAATACACTAATGACAGCAAAAAGTTTGAGTCTACAACATTTAGTTAAGGTGTGAGAGCCAAAATGAACTTTTTATGGCTTTAAATGCATTTTCAGCCCGATTGTACACTTCAGGTGAAAATGTCAAAATCTTCAAAATGAGCAAAAGCACAATAAAATTAATGCTTGAATCATCTTCATTTTGCTAAAATATACTAATGACAGCAAAAAGTTTGAGTCTACAACATTTAGTTAAGGTGTGAGAGCCAAAATGAACTTTTTATTGCTTTAAACGCGTTTTCAGCCCCTAATTGTACACTTCAGGTGAAAATGTCAAAATCTTCAAAATGAGCAAAAGCACAATGAAATTAATGCTTGAATCATCTTCATTTTGCTAAAATACACTAATGACAGCAAAAAGTTTGAGTCTACAACATTTAGTTAAGGTGTGAGAGCCAAAATGAACTTTTTATGGCTTTAAATGCATTTTCAGCCTGATTGTACACTTCAGGTGAAAATGTCAAAATCTTCAAAATGAGCAAAAGCACAATGAAATTAATGCTTGAATCATCTTCATTTTGCTAACATACACTAATGACAGCAAAAAGTTTGAGTCTACAACATTTAGTTAAGGTGTGAGAGCCAAAATGAACTTTTTATGGCTTTAAATGCATTTTCAGCCTGATTGTACACTTCAGGTGAAAATGTCAAAATCTTCAAAATGAGCAAAAGCACAATGAAATTAATGCTTGAATCATCTTCATTTTGCTAACATACACTAATGACAGCAAAAAGTTTGAGTCTACAACATTTAGTTAAGGTGTGAGAGCCAAAATGAACTTTTTATGGCTTTAAATGCATTTTCAGCCCGATTGTACACTTCAGGTGAAAATGTCAAAATCTTCAAAATGAGCAAAAGCACAATGAAATTAATGCTTGAATCATCTTCATTTTGCTAAAATACACTAATGACAGCAAAAAGTTTGAGTCTACAACATTTAGTTAAGGTGTGAGAGCCAAAATGAACTTTTTATGGCTTTAAATGCATTTTCAGCCTGATTGTACACTTCAGGTGAAAATGTCAAAATCTTCAAAATGAGCAAAAGCACAATGAAATTAATGCTTGAATCATCTTCATTTTGCTAACATACACTAATGACAGCAAAAAGTTTGAGTCTACAACATTTAGTTAAGGTGTGAGAGCCAAAATGAACTTTTTATGGCTTTAAATGCATTTTCAGCCCGATTGTACACTTCAGGTGAAAATATCAAAATCTTCAAAATGAGCAAAAGCACAATGAAATTAATGCTTGAATCATCTTCATTTTGCTAAAATACACTAATGACAGCAAAAAGTTTGAGTCTACAACATTTAGTTAAGGTGTGAGAGCCAAAATGAACTTTTTATGGCTTTAAATGCATTTTCAGCCTGATTGTACACTTCAGGTGAAAATGTCAAAATCTTCAAAATGAGCAAAAGCACAATGAAATTAATGCTTGAATCATCTTCATTTTGCTAAAATACACTAATGACAGCAAAAAGTTTGAGTCTACAACATTTAGTTAAGGTGTGAGAGCCAAAATGAACTTTTTATGGCTTTAAATGCATTTTCAGCCTGATTGTACACTTCAGGTGAAAATGTCAAAATCTTCAAAATGAGCAAAAGCACAATGAAATTAATGCTTGAATCATCTTCATTTTGCTAACATACACTAATGACAGCAAAAAGTTTGAGTCTACAACATTTAGTTAAGGTGTGAAGCCAAAATGAACTTTTTATGGCTTTAAATGCATTTTCAGCCCGATTGTACACTTCAGGTGAAAATGTCAAAATCTTCAAAATGAGCAAAAGCACAATGAAATTAATGCTTGAATCATCTTCATTTTGCTAAAATACACTAATGACAGCAAAAAGTTTGAGTCTACAACATTTAGTTAAGGTGTGAGAGCCAAAATGAACTTTTTATGGCTTTAAATGCATTTTCAGCCTGATTGTACACTTCAGGTGAAAATGTCAAAATCTTCAAAATGAGCAAAAGCACAATGAAATTAATGATTGAATCATCTTCATTTTGCTAACATACACTAATGACAGCAAAAAGTTTGAGTCTACAACATTTAGTTAAGGTGTGAGAGCCAAAATGAACTTTTTATGGCTTTAAATGCATTTTCAGCCTGATTGTACACTTCAGGTGAAAATGTCAAAATCTTCAAAATGAGCAAAAGCACAATGAAATTAATGCTTGAATCATCTTCATTTTGCTAAAGTACACTAATGACAGCAAAAAGTTTGAGTCTACAACATTTAGTTAAGGTGTGAGAGCCAAAATGAACTTTTTATGGCTTTAAATCTATTTTCAGCCTGATTGTACACTTCAGGTGAAAATGTCAAAATCTTCAAAATGAGCAAAAGCACAATGAAATTAATGCTTGAATCATCTTCATTTTGCTAAAATACACTAATGACAGCAAAAAGTTTGAGTCTACAACATTTAGTTAAGGTGTGAGAGCTAAAATGAACTTTTTATGGCTTTAAATGCATTTTCAGCCTGATTGTACACTTCAGGTGAAAATGTCAAAATCTTCAAAATGAGCAAAAGCACAATGAAATTAATGATTGAATCATCTTCATTTTGCTAACATACACTAATGACAGCAAAAAGTTTGAGTCTACAACATTTAGTTAAGGTGTGAGAGCCAAAATGAACTTTTTATGGCTTTAAATGCATTTTCAGCCCGATTGTACACTTCAGGTGAAAATGTCAAAATCTTCAAAATGAGCAAAAGCACAATGAAATTAATGCTTGAATCATCTTCATTTTGCTAAAATACACTAATGACAGCAAAAAGTTTGAGTCTACAACATTTAGTTAAGGTGTGAGAGCCAAAATGAACTTTTTATGGCTTTAAATGCATTTTCAGCCTGATTGTACACTTCAGGTGAAAATGTCAAAATCTTCAAAATGAGCAAAAGCACAATGAAATTAATGCTTGAATCATCTTCATTTTGCTAACATACACTAATGACAGCAAAAAGTTTGAGTCTACAACATTTAGTTAAGGTGTGAGAGCCAAAATGAACTTTTTATGGCTTTAAATACATTTTCAGCCCGATTGTACACTTCAGGTGAAAATGTCAAAATCTTCAAAATGAGCAAAAGCACAATGAAATTAATGCTTGAATCATCTTCATTTTGCTAAAATACACTAATGACAGCAAAAAGTTTGAGTCTACAACATTTAGTTAAGGTGTGAGAGCCAAAATGAACTTTTTATGGCTTTAAATGCATTTTCAGCCTGATTGTACACTTCAGGTGAAAATTTCAAAATCTTCAAAATGAGCAAAAGCACAATGAAATTAATGCTTGAATCATCTTCATTTTGCTAACATACACTAATGACAGCAAAAAGTTTGAGTCTACAACATTTAGTTAAGGTGTGAGAGCCAAAATGAACTATTTATGGCTTTAAATGCATTTTCAGCCTGATTGTACACTTCAGGTGAAAATGTCAAAATCTTCAAAATGAGCAAAAGCACAATGAAATTAATGCTTGAATCATCTTCATTTTGCTAAAATACACTAATGACAGCAAAAAGTTTGAGTCTACAACATTTAGTTAAGGTGTGAGAGCCAAAATGAACTTTTTATGGCTTTAAATGCATTTTCAGCCCGATTGTACACTTCAGGTGAAAATGTCAAAATCTTCAAAATGAGCAAAAGCACAATGAAATTAATGCTTGAATCATCTTCATTTTGCTAAAATACACTAATGACAGCAAAAAGTTTGAGTCTACAACATTTAGTTAAGGTGTGAGAGCCAAAATGAACTTTTTATGGCTTTAAATGCATTTTCAGCCCGATTGTACACTTCAGGTGAAAATGTCAAAATCTTCAAAATGAGCAAAAGCACAATAAAATTAATGCTTGAATCATCTTCATTTTGCTAAAATATACTAATGACAGCAAAAAGTTTGAGTCTACAACATTTAGTTAAGGTGTGAGAGCCAAAATGAACTTTTTATTGCTTTAAACGCGTTTTCAGCCCCTAATTGTACACTTCAGGTGAAAATGTCAAAATCTTCAAAATGAGCAAAAGCACAATGAAATTAATGCTTGAATCATCTTCATTTTGCTAAAATACACTAATGACAGCAAAAAGTTTGAGTCTACAACATTTAGTTAAGGTGTGAGAGCCAAAATGAACTTTTTATGGCTTTAAATGCATTTTCAGCCTGATTGTACACTTCAGGTGAAAATGTCAAAATCTTCAAAATGAGCAAAAGCACAATGAAATTAATGCTTGAATCATCTTCATTTTGCTAACATACACTAATGACAGCAAAAAGTTTGAGTCTACAACATTTAGTTAAGGTGTGAGAGCCAAAATGAACTTTTTATGGCTTTAAATGCATTTTCAGCCCGATTGTACACTTCAGGTGAAAATGTCAAAATCTTCAAAATGAGCAAAAGCACAATGAAATTAATGCTTGAATCATCTTCATTTTGCTAAAATACACTAATGACAGCAAAAAGTTTGAGTCTACAACATTTAGTTAAGGTGTGAGAGCCAAAATGAACTTTTTATGGCTTTAAATGCATTTTCAGCCTGATTGTACACTTCAGGTGAAAATTTCAAAATCTTCAAAATGAGCAAAAGCACAATGAAATTAATGCTTGAATCATCTTCATTTTGCTAACATACACTAATGACAGCAAAAAGTTTGAGTCTACAACATTTAGTTAAGGTGTGAGAGCCAAAATGAACTATTTATGGCTTTAAATGCATTTTCAGCCTGATTGTACACTTCAGGTGAAAATGTCAAAATCTTCAAAATGAGCAAAAGCACAATGAAATTAATGCTTGAATCATCTTCATTTTGCTAAAATACACTAATGACAGCAAAAAGTTTGAGTCTACAACATTTAGTTAAGGTGTGAGAGCCAAAATGAACTTTTTATGGCTTTAAATGCATTTTCAGCCCGATTGTACACTTCAGGTGAAAATGTCAAAATCTTCAAAATGAGCAAAAGCACAATGAAATTAATGCTTGAATCATCTTCATTTTGCTAAAATACACTAATGACAGCAAAAAGTTTGAGTCTACAACATTTAGTTAAGGTGTGAGAGCCAAAATGAACTTTTTATGGCTTTAAATGCATTTTCAGCCCGATTGTACACTTCAGGTGAAAATGTCAAAATCTTCAAAATGAGCAAAAGCACAATAAAATTAATGCTTGAATCATCTTCATTTTGCTAAAATATACTAATGACAGCAAAAAGTTTGAGTCTACAACATTTAGTTAAGGTGTGAGAGCCAAAATGAACTTTTTATTGCTTTAAACGCGTTTTCAGCCCCTAATTGTACACTTCAGGTGAAAATGTCAAAATCTTCAAAATGAGCAAAAGCACAATGAAATTAATGCTTGAATCATCTTCATTTTGCTAAAATACACTAATGACAGCAAAAAGTTTGAGTCTACAACATTTAGTTAAGGTGTGAGAGCCAAAATGAACTTTTTATGGCTTTAAATGCATTTTCAGCCTGATTGTACACTTCAGGTGAAAATGTCAAAATCTTCAAAATGAGCAAAAGCACAATGAAATTAATGCTTGAATCATCTTCATTTTGCTAACATACACTAATGACAGCAAAAAGTTTGAGTCTACAACATTTAGTTAAGGTGTGAGAGCCAAAATGAACTTTTTATGGCTTTAAATGCATTTTCAGCCCGATTGTACACTTCAGGTGAAAATGTCAAAATCTTCAAAATGAGCAAAAGCACAATGAAATTAATGCTTGAATCATCTTCATTTTGCTAAAATACACTAATGACAGCAAAAAGTTTGAGTCTACAACATTTAGTTAAGGTGTGAGAGCCAAAATGAACTTTTTATGGCTTTAAATGCATTTTCAGCCTGATTGTACACTTCAGGTGAAAATTTCAAAATCTTCAAAATGAGCAAAAGCCTAATGAAATTAATGCTTGAATCATCTTCATTTTGCTAACATACACTAATGACAGCAAAAAGTTTGAGTCTACAACATTTAGTTAAGGTGTGAGAGCCAAAATGAACTATTTATGGCTTTAAATGCATTTTCAGCCTGATTGTACACTTCAGGTGAAAATGTCAAAATCTTCAAAATGAGCAAAAGCACAATGAAATTAATGCTTGAATCATCTTCATTTTGCTAAAATACACTAATGACAGCAAAAAGTTTGATTCTACAACATTTAGTTAAGGTGTGAGAGCCAAAATGAACTTTTTATGGCTTTAAATGCATTTTCAGCCCGATTGTACACTTCAGGTGAAAATGTCAAAATCTTCAAAATGAGCAAAAGCACAATGAAATTAATGCTTGAATCATCTTCATTTTGCTAAAATACACTAATGACAGCAAAAAGTTTGAGTCTACAACATTTAGTTAAGGTGTGAGAGCCAAAATGAACTTTTTATGGCTTTAAATGCATTTTCAGCCCGATTGTACACTTCAGGTGAAAATGTCAAAATCTTCAAAATGAGCAAAAGCACAATAAAATTAATGCTTGAATCATCTTCATTTTGCTAAAATATACTAATGACAGCAAAAAGTTTGAGTCTACAACATTTAGTTAAGGTGTGAGAGCCAAAATGAACTTTTTATTGCTTTAAACGCGTTTTCAGCCCCTAATTGTACACTTCAGGTGAAAATGTCAAAATCTTCAAAATGAGCAAAAGCACAATGAAATTAATGCTTGAATCATCTTCATTTTGCTAAAATACACTAATGACAGCAAAAAGTTTGAGTCTACAACATTTAGTTAAGGTGTGAGAGCCAAAATGAACTTTTTATGGCTTTAAATGCATTTTCAGCCTGATTGTACACTTCAGGTGAAAATGTCAAAATCTTCAAAATGAGCAAAAGCACAATGAAATTAATGCTTGAATCATCTTCATTTTGCTAACATACACTAATGACAGCAAAAAGTTTGAGTCTACAACATTTAGTTAAGGTGTGAGAGCCAAAATGAACTTTTTATGGCTTTAAATGCATTTTCAGCCCGATTGTACACTTCAGGTGAAAATGTCAAAATCTTCAAAATGAGCAAAAGCACAATGAAATTAATGCTTGAATCATCTTCATTTTGCTAAAATACACTAATGACAGCAAAAAGTTTGAGTCTACAACATTTAGTTAAGGTGTGAGAGCCAAAATGAACTTTTTATGGCTTTAAATGCATTTTCAGCCTGATTGTACACTTCAGGTGAAAATTTCAAAATCTTCAAAATGAGCAAAAGCACAATGAAATTAATGCTTGAATCATCTTCATTTTGCTAACATACACTAATGACAGCAAAAAGTTTGAGTCTACAACATTTAGTTAAGGTGTGAGAGCCAAAATGAACTATTTATGGCTTTAAATGCATTTTCAGCCTGATTGTACACTTCAGGTGAAAATGTCAAAATCTTCAAAATGAGCAAAAGCACAATGAAATTAATGCTTGAATCATCTTCATTTTGCTAAAATACACTAATGACAGCAAAAAGTTTGAGTCTACAACATTTAGTTAAGGTGTGAGAGCCAAAATGAACTTTTTATGGCTTTAAATGCATTTTCAGCCCGATTGTACACTTCAGGTGAAAATGTCAAAATCTTCAAAATGAGCAAAAGCACAATGAAATTAATGCTTGAATCATCTTCATTTTGCTAAAATACACTAATGACAGCAAAAAGTTTGAGTCTACAACATTTAGTTAAGGTGTGAGAGCCAAAATGAACTTTTTATGGCTTTAAATGCATTTTCAGCCCGATTGTACACTTCAGGTGAAAATGTCAAAATCTTCAAAATGAGCAAAAGCACAATAAAATTAATGCTTGAATCATCTTCATTTTGCTAAAATATACTAATGACAGCAAAAAGTTTGAGTCTACAACATTTAGTTAAGGTGTGAGAGCCAAAATGAACTTTTTATTGCTTTAAACGCGTTTTCAGCCCCTAATTGTACACTTCAGGTGAAAATGTCAAAATCTTCAAAATGAGCAAAAGCACAATGAAATTAATGCTTGAATCATCTTCATTTTGCTAAAATACACTAATGACAGCAAAAAGTTTGAGTCTACAACATTTAGTTAAGGTGTGAGAGCCAAAATGAACTTTTTATGGCTTTAAATGCATTTTCAGCCTGATTGTACACTTCAGGTGAAAATGTCAAAATCTTCAAAATTAGCAAAAGCACAATGAAATTAATGCTTGAATCATCTTCATTTTGCTAACATACACTAATGACAGCAAAAAGTTTGAGTCTACAACATTTAGTTAAGGTGTGAGAGCCAAAATGAACTTTTTATGGCTTTAAATGCATTTTCAGCCCGATTGTACACTTCAGGTGAAAATGTCAAAATCTTCAAAATGAGCAAAAGCACAATGAAATTAATGCTTGAATCATCTTCATTTTGCTAAAATACACTAATGACAGCAAAAAGTTTGAGTCTACAACATTTAGTTAAGGTGTGAGAGCCAAAATGAACTTTTTATGGCTTTAAATGCATTTTCAGCCTGATTGTACACTTCAGGTGAAAATGTCAAAATCTTCAAAATGAGCAAAAGCACAATGAAATTAATGCTTGAATCATCTTCATTTTGCTAACATACACTAATGACAGCAAAAAGTTTGAGTCTACAACATTTAGTTAAGGTGTGAGAGCCAAAATGAACTTTTTATGGCTTTAAATGCATTTTCAGCCCGATTGTACACTTCAGGTGAAAATGTCAAAATCTTCAAAATGAGCAAAAGCACAATGAAATTAATGCTTGAATCATCTTCATTTTGCTAAAATACACTAATGACAGCAAAAAGTTTGAGTCTACATTATTTAGTTAAGGTGTGAGAGCCAAAATGAACTTTTTATGGCTTTAAATGCATTTTCAGCCTGATTGTACACTTCAGGTGAAAATGTCAAAATCTTCAAAATGAGCAAAAGCACAATGAAATTAATGCTTGAATCATCTTCATTTTGCTAAAATACACTAATGACAGCAAAAAGTTTGAGTCTACAACATTTAGTTAAGGTGTGAGAGCCAAAATGAACTTTTTATGGCTTTAAATGCATTTTCAGCCTGATTGTACACTTCAGGTGAAAATGTCAAAATCTTCAAAATGAGCAAAAGCACAATGAAATTAATGCTTGAATCATCTTCATTTTGCTAAAATACACTAATGACAGCAAAAAGTTTGAGTCTACAACATTTAGTTAAGGTGTGAGAGCCAAAATGAACTTTTTATGGCTTTAAATGCATTTTCAGCCTGATTGTACACTTCAGGTGAAAATGTCAAAATCTTCAAAATGAGCAAAAGCACAATGAAATTAATGCTTGAATCATCTTCATTTTGCTAACATACACTAATGACAGCAAAAAGTTTGAGTCTACAACATTTAGTTAAGGTGTGAGAGCCAAAATGAACTTTTTATGGCTTTAAATACATTTTCAGCCCGATTGTACACTTCAGGTGAAAATGTCAAAATCTTCAAAATGAGCAAAAGCACAATGAAATTAATGCTTGAATCATCTTCATTTTGCTAAAATACACTAATGACAGCAAAAAGTTTGAGTCTACAACATTTAGTTAAGGTGTGAGAGCCAAAATGAACTTTTTATGGCTTTAAATGCATTTTCAGCCTGATTGTACACTTCAGGTGAAAATTTCAAAATCTTCAAAATGAGCAAAAGCACAATGAAATTAATGCTTGAATCATCTTCATTTTGCTAACATACACTAATGACAGCAAAAAGTTTGAGTCTACAACATTTAGTTAAGGTGTGAGAGCCAAAATGAACTATTTATGGCTTTAAATGCATTTTCAGCCTGATTGTACACTTCAGGTGAAAATGTCAAAATCTTCAAAATGAGCAAAAGCACAATGAAATTAATGCTTGAATCATCTTCATTTTGCTAAAATACACTAATGACAGCAAAAAGTTTGAGTCTACAACATTTAGTTAAGGTGTGAGAGCCAAAATGAACTTTTTATGGCTTTAAATGCATTTTCAGCCCGATTGTACACTTCAGGTGAAAATGTCAAAATCTTCAAAATGAGCAAAAGCACAATGAAATTAATGCTTGAATCATCTTCATTTTGCTAAAATACACTAATGACAGCAAAAAGTTTGAGTCTACAACATTTAGTTAAGGTGTGAGAGCCAAAATGAACTTTTTATGGCTTTAAATGCATTTTCAGCCCGATTGTACACTTCAGGTGAAAATGTCAAAATCTTCAAAATGAGCAAAAGCACAATAAAATTAATGCTTGAATCATCTTCATTTTGCTAAAATATACTAATGACAGCAAAAAGTTTGAGTCTACAACATTTAGTTAAGGTGTGAGAGCCAAAATGAACTTTTTATTGCTTTAAACGCGTTTTCAGCCCCTAATTGTACACTTCAGGTGAAAATGTCAAAATCTTCAAAATGAGCAAAAGCACAATGAAATTAATGCTTGAATCATCTTCATTTTGCTAAAATACACTAATGACAGCAAAAAGTTTGAGTCTACAACATTTAGTTAAGGTGTGAGAGCCAAAATGAACTTTTTATGGCTTTAAATGCATTTTCAGCCTGATTGTACACTTCAGGTGAAAATGTCAAAATCTTCAAAATGAGCAAAAGCACAATGAAATTAATGCTTGAATCATCTTCATTTTGCTAACATACACTAATGACAGCAAAAAGTTTGAGTCTACAACATTTAGTTAAGGTGTGAGAGCCAAAATGAACTTTTTATGGCTTTAAATGCATTTTCAGCCCGATTGTACACTTCAGGTGAAAATGTCAAAATCTTCAAAATGAGCAAAAGCACAATGAAATTAATGCTTGAATCATCTTCATTTTGCTAAAATACACTAATGACAGCAAAAAGTTTGAGTCTACAACATTTAGTTAAGGTGTGAGAGCCAAAATGAACTTTTTATGGCTTTAAATGCATTTTCAGCCTGATTGTACACTTCAGGTGAAAATTTCAAAATCTTCAAAATGAGCAAAAGCACAATGAAATTAATGCTTGAATCATCTTCATTTTGCTAACATACACTAATGACAGCAAAAAGTTTGAGTCTACAACATTTAGTTAAGGTGTGAGAGCCAAAATGAACTATTTATGGCTTTAAATGCATTTTCAGCCTGATTGTACACTTCAGGTGAAAATGTCAAAATCTTCAAAATGAGCAAAAGCACAATGAAATTAATGCTTGAATCATCTTCATTTTGCTAAAATACACTAATGACAGCAAAAAGTTTGAGTCTACAACATTTAGTTAAGGTGTGAGAGCCAAAATGAACTTTTTATGGCTTTAAATGCATTTTCAGCCCGATTGTACACTTCAGGTGAAAATGTCAAAATCTTCAAAATGAGCAAAAGCACAATGAAATTAATGCTTGAATCATCTTCATTTTGCTAAAATACACTAATGACAGCAAAAAGTTTGAGTCTACAACATTTAGTTAAGGTGTGAGAGCCAAAATGAACTTTTTATGGCTTTAAATGCATTTTCAGCCCGATTGTACACTTCAGGTGAAAATGTCAAAATCTTCAAAATGAGCAAAAGCACAATAAAATTAATGCTTGAATCATCTTCATTTTGCTAAAATATACTAATGACAGCAAAAAGTTTGAGTCTACAACATTTAGTTAAGGTGTGAGAGCCAAAATGAACTTTTTATTGCTTTAAACGCGTTTTCAGCCCCTAATTGTACACTTCAGGTGAAAATGTCAAAATCTTCAAAATGAGCAAAAGCACAATGAAATTAATGCTTGAATCATCTTCATTTTGCTAAAATACACTAATGACAGCAAAAAGTTTGAGTCTACAACATTTAGTTAAGGTGTGAGAGCCAAAATGAACTTTTTATGGCTTTAAATGCATTTTCAGCCTGATTGTACACTTCAGGTGAAAATGTCAAAATCTTCAAAATGAGCAAAAGCACAATGAAATTAATGCTTGAATCATCTTCATTTTGCTAACATACACTAATGACAGCAAAAAGTTTGAGTCTACAACATTTAGTTAAGGTGTGAGAGCCAAAATGAACTTTTTATGGCTTTAAATGCATTTTCAGCCCGATTGTACACTTCAGGTGAAAATGTCAAAATCTTCAAAATGAGCAAAAGCACAATGAAATTAATGCTTGAATCATCTTCATTTTGCTAAAATACACTAATGACAGCAAAAAGTTTGAGTCTACAACATTTAGTTAAGGTGTGAGAGCCAAAATGAACTTTTTATGGCTTTAAATGCATTTTCAGCCTGATTGTACACTTCAGGTGAAAATTTCAAAATCTTCAAAATGAGCAAAAGCCTAATGAAATTAATGCTTGAATCATCTTCATTTTGCTAACATACACTAATGACAGCAAAAAGTTTGAGTCTACAACATTTAGTTAAGGTGTGAGAGCCAAAATGAACTATTTATGGCTTTAAATGCATTTTCAGCCTGATTGTACACTTCAGGTGAAAATGTCAAAATCTTCAAAATGAGCAAAAGCACAATGAAATTAATGCTTGAATCATCTTCATTTTGCTAAAATACACTAATGACAGCAAAAAGTTTGATTCTACAACATTTAGTTAAGGTGTGAGAGCCAAAATGAACTTTTTATGGCTTTAAATGCATTTTCAGCCCGATTGTACACTTCAGGTGAAAATGTCAAAATCTTCAAAATGAGCAAAAGCACAATGAAATTAATGCTTGAATCATCTTCATTTTGCTAAAATACACTAATGACAGCAAAAAGTTTGAGTCTACAACATTTAGTTAAGGTGTGAGAGCCAAAATGAACTTTTTATGGCTTTAAATGCATTTTCAGCCCGATTGTACACTTCAGGTGAAAATGTCAAAATCTTCAAAATGAGCAAAAGCACAATAAAATTAATGCTTGAATCATCTTCATTTTGCTAAAATATACTAATGACAGCAAAAAGTTTGAGTCTACAACATTTAGTTAAGGTGTGAGAGCCAAAATGAACTTTTTATTGCTTTAAACGCGTTTTCAGCCCCTAATTGTACACTTCAGGTGAAAATGTCAAAATCTTCAAAATGAGCAAAAGCACAATGAAATTAATGCTTGAATCATCTTCATTTTGCTAAAATACACTAATGACAGCAAAAAGTTTGAGTCTACAACATTTAGTTAAGGTGTGAGAGCCAAAATGAACTTTTTATGGCTTTAAATGCATTTTCAGCCTGATTGTACACTTCAGGTGAAAATGTCAAAATCTTCAAAATGAGCAAAAGCACAATGAAATTAATGCTTGAATCATCTTCATTTTGCTAACATACACTAATGACAGCAAAAAGTTTGAGTCTACAACATTTAGTTAAGGTGTGAGAGCCAAAATGAACTTTTTATGGCTTTAAATGCATTTTCAGCCCGATTGTACACTTCAGGTGAAAATGTCAAAATCTTCAAAATGAGCAAAAGCACAATGAAATTAATGCTTGAATCATCTTCATTTTGCTAAAATACACTAATGACAGCAAAAAGTTTGAGTCTACAACATTTAGTTAAGGTGTGAGAGCCAAAATGAACTTTTTATGGCTTTAAATGCATTTTCAGCCTGATTGTACACTTCAGGTGAAAATTTCAAAATCTTCAAAATGAGCAAAAGCACAATGAAATTAATGCTTGAATCATCTTCATTTTGCTAACATACACTAATGACAGCAAAAAGTTTGAGTCTACAACATTTAGTTAAGGTGTGAGAGCCAAAATGAACTATTTATGGCTTTAAATGCATTTTCAGCCTGATTGTACACTTCAGGTGAAAATGTCAAAATCTTCAAAATGAGCAAAAGCACAATGAAATTAATGCTTGAATCATCTTCATTTTGCTAAAATACACTAATGACAGCAAAAAGTTTGAGTCTACAACATTTAGTTAAGGTGTGAGAGCCAAAATGAACTTTTTATGGCTTTAAATGCATTTTCAGCCCGATTGTACACTTCAGGTGAAAATGTCAAAATCTTCAAAATGAGCAAAAGCACAATGAAATTAATGCTTGAATCATCTTCATTTTGCTAAAATACACTAATGACAGCAAAAAGTTTGAGTCTACAACATTTAGTTAAGGTGTGAGAGCCAAAATGAACTTTTTATGGCTTTAAATGCATTTTCAGCCCGATTGTACACTTCAGGTGAAAATGTCAAAATCTTCAAAATGAGCAAAAGCACAATAAAATTAATGCTTGAATCATCTTCATTTTGCTAAAATATACTAATGACAGCAAAAAGTTTGAGTCTACAACATTTAGTTAAGGTGTGAGAGCCAAAATGAACTTTTTATTGCTTTAAACGCGTTTTCAGCCCCTAATTGTACACTTCAGGTGAAAATGTCAAAATCTTCAAAATGAGCAAAAGCACAATGAAATTAATGCTTGAATCATCTTCATTTTGCTAAAATACACTAATGACAGCAAAAAGTTTGAGTCTACAACATTTAGTTAAGGTGTGAGAGCCAAAATGAACTTTTTATGGCTTTAAATGCATTTTCAGCCTGATTGTACACTTCAGGTGAAAATGTCAAAATCTTCAAAATTAGCAAAAGCACAATGAAATTAATGCTTGAATCATCTTCATTTTGCTAACATACACTAATGACAGCAAAAAGTTTGAGTCTACAACATTTAGTTAAGGTGTGAGAGCCAAAATGAACTTTTTATGGCTTTAAATGCATTTTCAGCCCGATTGTACACTTCAGGTGAAAATGTCAAAATCTTCAAAATGAGCAAAAGCACAATGAAATTAATGCTTGAATCATCTTCATTTTGCTAAAATACACTAATGACAGCAAAAAGTTTGAGTCTACAACATTTAGTTAAGGTGTGAGAGCCAAAATGAACTTTTTATGGCTTTAAATGCATTTTCAGCCTGATTGTACACTTCAGGTGAAAATGTCAAAATCTTCAAAATGAGCAAAAGCACAATGAAATTAATGCTTGAATCATCTTCATTTTGCTAACATACACTAATGACAGCAAAAAGTTTGAGTCTACAACATTTAGTTAAGGTGTGAGAGCCAAAATGAACTTTTTATGGCTTTAAATGCATTTTCAGCCCGATTGTACACTTCAGGTGAAAATGTCAAAATCTTCAAAATGAGCAAAAGCACAATGAAATTAATGCTTGAATCATCTTCATTTTGCTAAAATACACTAATGACAGCAAAAAGTTTGAGTCTACATTATTTAGTTAAGGTGTGAGAGCCAAAATGAACTTTTTATGGCTTTAAATGCATTTTCAGCCTGATTGTACACTTCAGGTGAAAATGTCAAAATCTTCAAAATGAGCAAAAGCACAATGAAATTAATGCTTGAATCATCTTCATTTTGCTAAAATACACTAATGACAGCAAAAAGTTTGAGTCTACAACATTTAGTTAAGGTGTGAGAGCCAAAATGAACTTTTTATGGCTTTAAATGCATTTTCAGCCCGATTGTACACTTCAGGTGAAAATGTCAAAATCTTCAAAATGAGCAAAAGCACAATAAAATTAATGCTTGAATCATCTTCATTTTGCTAAAATATACTAATGACAGCAAAAAGTTTGAGTCTACAACATTTAGTTAAGGTGTGAGAGCCAAAATGAACTTTTTATTGCTTTAAACGCGTTTTCAGCCCCTAATTGTACACTTCAGGTGAAAATGTCAAAATCTTCAAAATGAGCAAAAGCACAATGAAATTAATGCTTGAATCATCTTCATTTTGCTAAAATACACTAATGACAGCAAAAAGTTTGAGTCTACAACATTTAGTTAAGGTGTGAGAGCCAAAATGAACTTTTTATGGCTTTAAATGCATTTTCAGCCTGATTGTACACTTCAGGTGAAAATGTCAAAATCTTCAAAATGAGCAAAAGCACAATGAAATTAATGCTTGAATCATCTTCATTTTGCTAACATACACTAATGACAGCAAAAAGTTTGAGTCTACAACATTTAGTTAAGGTGTGAAGCCAAAATGAACTTTTTATGGCTTTAAATGCATTTTCAGCCCGATTGTACACTTCAGGTGAAAATGTCAAAATCTTCAAAATGAGCAAAAGCACAATGAAATTAATGCTTGAATCATCTTCATTTTGCTAAAATACACTAATGACAGCAAAAAGTTTGAGTCTACAACATTTAGTTAAGGTGTGAGAGCCAAAATGAACTTTTTATGGCTTTAAATGCATTTTCAGCCTGATTGTACACTTCAGGTGAAAATGTCAAAATCTTCAAAATGAGCAAAAGCACAATGAAATTAATGATTGAATCATCTTCATTTTGCTAACATACACTAATGACAGCAAAAAGTTTGAGTCTACAACATTTAGTTAAGGTGTGAGAGCCAAAATGAACTTTTTATGGCTTTAAATGCATTTTCAGCCCGATTGTACACTTCAGGTGAAAATGTCAAAATCTTCAAAATGAGCAAAAGCACAATAAAATTAATGCTTGAATCATCTTCATTTTGCTAACATACACTAATGACAGCAAAAAGTTTGAGTCTACAACATTTAGTTAAGGTGTGAGAGCCAAAATGAACTTTTTATGGCTTTAAATGCATTTTCAGCCCGATTGTACACTTCAGGTGAAAATGTCAAAATCTTCAAAATGAGCAAAAGCACAATAAAATTAATGCTTGAATCATCTTCATTTTGCTAAAATATACTAATGACAGCAAAAAGTTTGAGTCTACAACATTTAGTTAAGGTGTGAGAGCCAAAATGAACTTTTTATTGCTTTAAACGCGTTTTCAGCCCCTAATTGTACACTTCAGGTGAAAATGTCAAAATCTTCAAAATGAGAAAAAGCACAATGAAATTAATGCTTGAATCATCTTCATTTTGCTAAAATACACTAATGACAGCAAAAAGTTGGGGTCTACAACATTTAGTTAAGGTGTGAGAGCCAAAATGAACTTTTTATGGCTTTAAATGCATTTTCAGCCTGATTGTACACTTCAGGTGAAAATGTCAAAATCTTCAAAATGAGCAAAAGCACAATGAAATTAATGCTTGAATCATCTTCATTTTGCTAAAATACACTAATGACAGCAAAAAGTTTGAGTCTACAACATTTAGTTAAGGTGTGAGAGCCAAAATGAACTTTTTATGGCTTTAAATGCATTTTCAGCCTGATTGTACACTTCAGGTGAAAATGTCAAAATCTTCAAAATGAGCAAAAGCACAATGAAATTAATGCTTGAATCATCTTCATTTTGCTAACATACACTAATGACAGCAAAAAGTTTGAGTCTACAACATTTAGTTAAGGTGTGAGAGCCAAAATGAACTTTTTATGGCTTTAAATGCATTTTCAGCCCGATTGTACACTTCAGGTGAAAATGTCAAAATCTTCAAAATGAGCAAAAGCACAATGAAATTAATGCTTGAATCATCTTCATTTTGCTAAAATACACTAATGACAGCAAAAAGTTTGAGTCTACAACATTTAGTTAAGGTGTGAGAGCCAAAATGAACTTTTTATGGCTTTAAATGCATTTTCAGCCTGATTGTACACTTCAGGTGAAAATGTCAAAATCTTCAAAATGAGCAAAAGCACAATGAAATTAATGCTTGAATCATCTTCATTTTGCTAACATACACTAATGACAGCAAAAAGTTTGAGTCTACAACATTTAGTTAAGGTGTGAGAGCCAAAATGAACTTTTTATGGCTTTAAATGCATTTTCAGCCCGATTGTACACTTCAGGTGAAAATATCAAAATCTTCAAAATGAGCAAAAGCACAATGAAATTAATGCTTGAATCATCTTCATTTTGCTAAAATACACTAATGACAGCAAAAAGTTTGAGTCTACAACATTTAGTTAAGGTGTGAGATCCAAAATGAACTTTTTATGGCTTTAAATGCATTTTCAGCCCGATTGTACACTTCAGGTGAAAATGTCAAAATCTTCAAAATGAGCAAAAGCACAATGAAATTAATGCTTGAATCATCTTCATTTTGCTAAAATACACTAATGACAGCAAAAAGTTTGAGTCTACAACATTTAGTTAAGGTGTGAGAGCCAAAATGAACTTTTTATGGCTTTAAATGCATTTTCAGCCCGATTGTACACTTCAGGTGAAAATGTCAAAATCTTCAAAATGAGCAAAAGCACAATAAAATTAATGCTTGAATCATCTTCATTTTGCTAAAATATACTAATGACAGCAAAAAGTTTGAGTCTACAACATTTAGTTAAGGTGTGAGAGCCAAAATGAACTTTTTATTGCTTTAAACGCGTTTTCAGCCCCTAATTGTACACTTCAGGTGAAAATGTCAAAATCTTCAAAATGAGCAAAAGCACAATGAAATTAATGCTTGAATCATCTTCATTTTGCTAAAATACACTAATGACAGCAAAAAGTTTGAGTCTACAACATTTAGTTAAGGTGTGAGAGCCAAAATGAACTTTTTATGGCTTTAAATGCATTTTCAGCCTGATTGTACACTTCAGGTGAAAATGTCAAAATCTTCAAAATTAGCAAAAGCACAATGAAATTAATGCTTGAATCATCTTCATTTTGCTAACATACACTAATGACAGCAAAAAGTTTGAGTCTACAACATTTAGTTAAGGTGTGAGAGCCAAAATGAACTTTTTATGGCTTTAAATGCATTTTCAGCCCGATTGTACACTTCAGGTGAAAATGTCAAAATCTTCAAAATGAGCAAAAGCACAATGAAATTAATGCTTGAATCATCTTCATTTTGCTAAAATACACTAATGACAGCAAAAAGTTTGAGTCTACAACATTTAGTTAAGGTGTGAGAGCCAAAATGAACTTTTTATGGCTTTAAATGCATTTTCAGCCTGATTGTACACTTCAGGTGAAAATGTCAAAATCTTCAAAATGAGCAAAAGCACAATGAAATTAATGCTTGAATCATCTTCATTTTGCTAACATACACTAATGACAGCAAAAAGTTTGAGTCTACAACATTTAGTTAAGGTGTGAGAGCCAAAATGAACTTTTTATGGCTTTAAATGCATTTTCAGCCCGATTGTACACTTCAGGTGAAAATGTCAAAATCTTCAAAATGAGCAAAAGCACAATGAAATTAATGCTTGAATCATCTTCATTTTGCTAAAATACACTAATGACAGCAAAAAGTTTGAGTCTACATTATTTAGTTAAGGTGTGAGAGCCAAAATGAACTTTTTATGGCTTTAAATGCATTTTCAGCCTGATTGTACACTTCAGGTGAAAATGTCAAAATCTTCAAAATGAGCAAAAGCACAATGAAATTAATGCTTGAATCATCTTCATTTTGCTAAAATACACTAATGACAGCAAAAAGTTTGAGTCTACAACATTTAGTTAAGGTGTGAGAGCCAAAATGAACTTTTTATGGCTTTAAATGCATTTTCAGCCCGATTGTACACTTCAGGTGAAAATGTCAAAATCTTCAAAATGAGCAAAAGCACAATAAAATTAATGCTTGAATCATCTTCATTTTGCTAAAATATACTAATGACAGCAAAAAGTTTGAGTCTACAACATTTAGTTAAGGTGTGAGAGCCAAAATGAACTTTTTATTGCTTTAAACGCGTTTTCAGCCCCTAATTGTACACTTCAGGTGAAAATGTCAAAATCTTCAAAATGAGCAAAAGCACAATGAAATTAATGCTTGAATCATCTTCATTTTGCTAAAATACACTAATGACAGCAAAAAGTTTGAGTCTACAACATTTAGTTAAGGTGTGAGAGCCAAAATGAACTTTTTATGGCTTTAAATGCATTTTCAGCCTGATTGTACACTTCAGGTGAAAATGTCAAAATCTTCAAAATGAGCAAAAGCACAATGAAATTAATGCTTGAATCATCTTCATTTTGCTAACATACACTAATGACAGCAAAAAGTTTGAGTCTACAACATTTAGTTAAGGTGTGAAGCCAAAATGAACTTTTTATGGCTTTAAATGCATTTTCAGCCCGATTGTACACTTCAGGTGAAAATGTCAAAATCTTCAAAATGAGCAAAAGCACAATGAAATTAATGCTTGAATCATCTTCATTTTGCTAAAATACACTAATGACAGCAAAAAGTTTGAGTCTACAACATTTAGTTAAGGTGTGAGAGCCAAAATGAACTTTTTATGGCTTTAAATGCATTTTCAGCCTGATTGTACACTTCAGGTGAAAATGTCAAAATCTTCAAAATGAGCAAAAGCACAATGAAATTAATGATTGAATCATCTTCATTTTGCTAACATACACTAATGACAGCAAAAAGTTTGAGTCTACAACATTTAGTTAAGGTGTGAGAGCCAAAATGAACTTTTTATGGCTTTAAATGCATTTTCAGCCCGATTGTACACTTCAGGTGAAAATGTCAAAATCTTCAAAATGAGCAAAAGCACAATAAAATTAATGCTTGAATCATCTTCATTTTGCTAACATACACTAATGACAGCAAAAAGTTTGAGTCTACAACATTTAGTTAAGGTGTGAGAGCCAAAATGAACTTTTTATGGCTTTAAATGCATTTTCAGCCCGATTGTACACTTCAGGTGAAAATGTCAAAATCTTCAAAATGAGCAAAAGCACAATAAAATTAATGCTTGAATCATCTTCATTTTGCTAAAATATACTAATGACAGCAAAAAGTTTGAGTCTACAACATTTAGTTAAGGTGTGAGAGCCAAAATGAACTTTTTATTGCTTTAAACGCGTTTTCAGCCCCTAATTGTACACTTCAGGTGAAAATGTCAAAATCTTCAAAATGAGAAAAAGCACAATGAAATTAATGCTTGAATCATCTTCATTTTGCTAAAATACACTAATGACAGCAAAAAGTTGGGGTCTACAACATTTAGTTAAGGTGTGAGAGCCAAAATGAACTTTTTATGGCTTTAAATGCATTTTCAGCCTGATTGTACACTTCAGGTGAAAATGTCAAAATCTTCAAAATGAGCAAAAGCACAATGAAATTAATGCTTGAATCATCTTCATTTTGCTAAAATACACTAATGACAGCAAAAAGTTTGAGTCTACAACATTTAGTTAAGGTGTGAGAGCCAAAATGAACTTTTTATGGCTTTAAATGCATTTTCAGCCTGATTGTACACTTCAGGTGAAAATGTCAAAATCTTCAAAATGAGCAAAAGCACAATGAAATTAATGCTTGAATCATCTTCATTTTGCTAACATACACTAATGACAGCAAAAAGTTTGAGTCTACAACATTTAGTTAAGGTGTGAGAGCCAAAATGAACTTTTTATGGCTTTAAATGCATTTTCAGCCCGATTGTACACTTCAGGTGAAAATGTCAAAATCTTCAAAATGAGCAAAAGCACAATGAAATTAATGCTTGAATCATCTTCATTTTGCTAAAATACACTAATGACAGCAAAAAGTTTGAGTCTACAACATTTAGTTAAGGTGTGAGAGCCAAAATGAACTTTTTATGGCTTTAAATGCATTTTCAGCCTGATTGTACACTTCAGGTGAAAATGTCAAAATCTTCAAAATGAGCAAAAGCACAATGAAATTAATGCTTGAATCATCTTCATTTTGCTAACATACACTAATGACAGCAAAAAGTTTGAGTCTACAACATTTAGTTAAGGTGTGAGAGCCAAAATGAACTTTTTATGGCTTTAAATGCATTTTCAGCCCGATTGTACACTTCAGGTGAAAATATCAAAATCTTCAAAATGAGCAAAAGCACAATGAAATTAATGCTTGAATCATCTTCATTTTGCTAAAATACACTAATGACAGCAAAAAGTTTGAGTCTACAACATTTAGTTAAGGTGTGAGAGCCAAAATGAACTTTTTATGGCTTTAAATGCATTTTCAGCCTGATTGTACACTTCAGGTGAAAATGTCAAAATCTTCAAAATGAGCAAAAGCACAATGAAATTAATGCTTGAATCATCTTCATTTTGCTAAAATACACTAATGACAGCAAAAAGTTTGAGTCTACAACATTTAGTTAAGGTGTGAGAGCCAAAATGAACTTTTTATGGCTTTAAATGCATTTTCAGCCTGATTGTACACTTCAGGTGAAAATGTCAAAATCTTCAAAATGAGCAAAAGCACAATGAAATTAATGCTTGAATCATCTTCATTTTGCTAACATACACTAATGACAGCAAAAAGTTTGAGTCTACAACATTTAGTTAAGGTGTGAAGCCAAAATGAACTTTTTATGGCTTTAAATGCATTTTCAGCCCGATTGTACACTTCAGGTGAAAATGTCAAAATCTTCAAAATGAGCAAAAGCACAATGAAATTAATGCTTGAATCATCTTCATTTTGCTAAAATACACTAATGACAGCAAAAAGTTTGAGTCTACAACATTTAGTTAAGGTGTGAGAGCCAAAATGAACTTTTTATGGCTTTAAATGCATTTTCAGCCTGATTGTACACTTCAGGTGAAAATGTCAAAATCTTCAAAATGAGCAAAAGCACAATGAAATTAATGATTGAATCATCTTCATTTTGCTAACATACACTAATGACAGCAAAAAGTTTGAGTCTACAACATTTAGTTAAGGTGTGAGAGCCAAAATGAACTTTTTATGGCTTTAAATGCATTTTCAGCCTGATTGTACACTTCAGGTGAAAATGTCAAAATCTTCAAAATGAGCAAAAGCACAATGAAATTAATGCTTGAATCATCTTCATTTTGCTAAAGTACACTAATGACAGCAAAAAGTTTGAGTCTACAACATTTAGTTAAGGTGTGAGAGCCAAAATGAACTTTTTATGGCTTTAAATCTATTTTCAGCCTGATTGTACACTTCAGGTGAAAATGTCAAAATCTTCAAAATGAGCAAAAGCACAATGAAATTAATGCTTGAATCATCTTCATTTTGCTAAAATACACTAATGACAGCAAAAAGTTTGAGTCTACAACATTTAGTTAAGGTGTGAGAGCTAAAATGAACTTTTTATGGCTTTAAATGCATTTTCAGCCTGATTGTACACTTCAGGTGAAAATGTCAAAATCTTCAAAATGAGCAAAAGCACAATGAAATTAATGATTGAATCATCTTCATTTTGCTAACATACACTAATGACAGCAAAAAGTTTGAGTCTACAACATTTAGTTAAGGTGTGAGAGCCAAAATGAACTTTTTATGGCTTTAAATGCATTTTCAGCCCGATTGTACACTTCAGGTGAAAATGTCAAAATCTTCAAAATGAGCAAAAGCACAATGAAATTAATGCTTGAATCATCTTCATTTTGCTAAAATACACTAATGACAGCAAAAAGTTTGAGTCTACAACATTTAGTTAAGGTGTGAGAGCCAAAATGAACTTTTTATGGCTTTAAATGCATTTTCAGCCTGATTGTACACTTCAGGTGAAAATGTCAAAATCTTCAAAATGAGCAAAAGCACAATGAAATTAATGCTTGAATCATCTTCATTTTGCTAACATACACTAATGACAGCAAAAAGTTTGAGTCTACAACATTTAGTTAAGGTGTGAGAGCCAAAATGAACTTTTTATGGCTTTAAATGCATTTTCAGCCCGATTGTACACTTCAGGTGAAAATGTCAAAATCTTCAAAATGAGCAAAAGCACAATGAAATTAATGCTTGAATCATCTTCATTTTGCTAAAATACACTAATGACAGCAAAAAGTTTGAGTCTACAACATTTAGTTAAGGTGTGAGAGCCAAAATGAACTTTTTATGGCTTTAAATGCATTTTCAGCCTGATTGTACACTTCAGGTGAAAATTTCAAAATCTTCAAAATGAGCAAAAGCACAATGAAATTAATGCTTGAATCATCTTCATTTTGCTAACATACACTAATGACAGCAAAAAGTTTGAGTCTACAACATTTAGTTAAGGTGTGAGAGCCAAAATGAACTATTTATGGCTTTAAATGCATTTTCAGCCTGATTGTACACTTCAGGTGAAAATGTCAAAATCTTCAAAATGAGCAAAAGCACAATGAAATTAATGCTTGAATCATCTTCATTTTGCTAAAATACACTAATGACAGCAAAAAGTTTGAGTCTACAACATTTAGTTAAGGTGTGAGAGCCAAAATGAACTTTTTATGGCTTTAAATGCATTTTCAGCCCGATTGTACACTTCAGGTGAAAATGTCAAAATCTTCAAAATGAGCAAAAGCACAATGAAATTAATGCTTGAATCATCTTCATTTTGCTAAAATACACTAATGACAGCAAAAAGTTTGAGTCTACAACATTTAGTTAAGGTGTGAGAGCCAAAATGAACTTTTTATGGCTTTAAATGCATTTTCAGCCCGATTGTACACTTCAGGTGAAAATGTCAAAATCTTCAAAATGAGCAAAAGCACAATAAAATTAATGCTTGAATCATCTTCATTTTGCTAAAATATACTAATGACAGCAAAAAGTTTGAGTCTACAACATTTAGTTAAGGTGTGAGAGCCAAAATGAACTTTTTATTGCTTTAAACGCGTTTTCAGCCCCTAATTGTACACTTCAGGTGAAAATGTCAAAATCTTCAAAATGAGCAAAAGCACAATGAAATTAATGCTTGAATCATCTTCATTTTGCTAAAATACACTAATGACAGCAAAAAGTTTGAGTCTACAACATTTAGTTAAGGTGTGAGAGCCAAAATGAACTTTTTATGGCTTTAAATGCATTTTCAGCCTGATTGTACACTTCAGGTGAAAATGTCAAAATCTTCAAAATTAGCAAAAGCACAATGAAATTAATGCTTGAATCATCTTCATTTTGCTAACATACACTAATGACAGCAAAAAGTTTGAGTCTACAACATTTAGTTAAGGTGTGAGAGCCAAAATGAACTTTTTATGGCTTTAAATGCATTTTCAGCCCGATTGTACACTTCAGGTGAAAATGTCAAAATCTTCAAAATGAGCAAAAGCACAATGAAATTAATGCTTGAATCATCTTCATTTTGCTAAAATACACTAATGACAGCAAAAAGTTTGAGTCTACAACATTTAGTTAAGGTGTGAGAGCCAAAATGAACTTTTTATGGCTTTAAATGCATTTTCAGCCTGATTGTACACTTCAGGTGAAAATGTCAAAATCTTCAAAATGAGCAAAAGCACAATGAAATTAATGCTTGAATCATCTTCATTTTGCTAACATACACTAATGACAGCAAAAAGTTTGAGTCTACAACATTTAGTTAAGGTGTGAGAGCCAAAATGAACTTTTTATGGCTTTAAATGCATTTTCAGCCCGATTGTACACTTCAGGTGAAAATGTCAAAATCTTCAAAATGAGCAAAAGCACAATGAAATTAATGCTTGAATCATCTTCATTTTGCTAAAATACACTAATGACAGCAAAAAGTTTGAGTCTACATTATTTAGTTAAGGTGTGAGAGCCAAAATGAACTTTTTATGGCTTTAAATGCATTTTCAGCCTGATTGTACACTTCAGGTGAAAATGTCAAAATCTTCAAAATGAGCAAAAGCACAATGAAATTAATGCTTGAATCATCTTCATTTTGCTAAAATACACTAATGACAGCAAAAAGTTTGAGTCTACAACATTTAGTTAAGGTGTGAGAGCCAAAATGAACTTTTTATGGCTTTAAATGCATTTTCAGCCCGATTGTACACTTCAGGTGAAAATGTCAAAATCTTCAAAATGAGCAAAAGCACAATAAAATTAATGCTTGAATCATCTTCATTTTGCTAAAATATACTAATGACAGCAAAAAGTTTGAGTCTACAACATTTAGTTAAGGTGTGAGAGCCAAAATGAACTTTTTATTGCTTTAAACGCGTTTTCAGCCCCTAATTGTACACTTCAGGTGAAAATGTCAAAATCTTCAAAATGAGCAAAAGCACAATGAAATTAATGCTTGAATCATCTTCATTTTGCTAAAATACACTAATGACAGCAAAAAGTTTGAGTCTACAACATTTAGTTAAGGTGTGAGAGCCAAAATGAACTTTTTATGGCTTTAAATGCATTTTCAGCCTGATTGTACACTTCAGGTGAAAATGTCAAAATCTTCAAAATGAGCAAAAGCACAATGAAATTAATGCTTGAATCATCTTCATTTTGCTAACATACACTAATGACAGCAAAAAGTTTGAGTCTACAACATTTAGTTAAGGTGTGAAGCCAAAATGAACTTTTTATGGCTTTAAATGCATTTTCAGCCCGATTGTACACTTCAGGTGAAAATGTCAAAATCTTCAAAATGAGCAAAAGCACAATGAAATTAATGCTTGAATCATCTTCATTTTGCTAAAATACACTAATGACAGCAAAAAGTTTGAGTCTACAACATTTAGTTAAGGTGTGAGAGCCAAAATGAACTTTTTATGGCTTTAAATGCATTTTCAGCCTGATTGTACACTTCAGGTGAAAATGTCAAAATCTTCAAAATGAGCAAAAGCACAATGAAATTAATGATTGAATCATCTTCATTTTGCTAACATACACTAATGACAGCAAAAAGTTTGAGTCTACAACATTTAGTTAAGGTGTGAGAGCCAAAATGAACTTTTTATGGCTTTAAATGCATTTTCAGCCCGATTGTACACTTCAGGTGAAAATGTCAAAATCTTCAAAATGAGCAAAAGCACAATAAAATTAATGCTTGAATCATCTTCATTTTGCTAACATACACTAATGACAGCAAAAAGTTTGAGTCTACAACATTTAGTTAAGGTGTGAGAGCCAAAATGAACTTTTTATGGCTTTAAATGCATTTTCAGCCCGATTGTACACTTCAGGTGAAAATGTCAAAATCTTCAAAATGAGCAAAAGCACAATAAAATTAATGCTTGAATCATCTTCATTTTGCTAAAATATACTAATGACAGCAAAAAGTTTGAGTCTACAACATTTAGTTAAGGTGTGAGAGCCAAAATGAACTTTTTATTGCTTTAAACGCGTTTTCAGCCCCTAATTGTACACTTCAGGTGAAAATGTCAAAATCTTCAAAATGAGAAAAAGCACAATGAAATTAATGCTTGAATCATCTTCATTTTGCTAAAATACACTAATGACAGCAAAAAGTTGGGGTCTACAACATTTAGTTAAGGTGTGAGAGCCAAAATGAACTTTTTATGGCTTTAAATGCATTTTCAGCCTGATTGTACACTTCAGGTGAAAATGTCAAAATCTTCAAAATGAGCAAAAGCACAATGAAATTAATGCTTGAATCATCTTCATTTTGCTAAAATACACTAATGACAGCAAAAAGTTTGAGTCTACAACATTTAGTTAAGGTGTGAGAGCCAAAATGAACTTTTTATGGCTTTAAATGCATTTTCAGCCTGATTGTACACTTCAGGTGAAAATGTCAAAATCTTCAAAATGAGCAAAAGCACAATGAAATTAATGCTTGAATCATCTTCATTTTGCTAACATACACTAATGACAGCAAAAAGTTTGAGTCTACAACATTTAGTTAAGGTGTGAGAGCCAAAATGAACTTTTTATGGCTTTAAATGCATTTTCAGCCCGATTGTACACTTCAGGTGAAAATGTCAAAATCTTCAAAATGAGCAAAAGCACAATGAAATTAATGCTTGAATCATCTTCATTTTGCTAAAATACACTAATGACAGCAAAAAGTTTGAGTCTACAACATTTAGTTAAGGTGTGAGAGCCAAAATGAACTTTTTATGGCTTTAAATGCATTTTCAGCCTGATTGTACACTTCAGGTGAAAATTTCAAAATCTTCAAAATGAGCAAAAGCACAATGAAATTAATGCTTGAATCATCTTCATTTTGCTAACATACACTAATGACAGCAAAAAGTTTGAGTCTACAACATTTAGTTAAGGTGTGAGAGCCAAAATGAACTTTTTATGGCTTTAAATGCATTTTCAGCCTGATTGTACACTTCAGGTGAAAATGTCAAAATCTTCAAAATGAGCAAAAGCACAATGAAATTAATGCTTGAATCATCTTCATTTTGCTAAAGTACACTAATGACAGCAAAAAGTTTGAGTCTACAACATTTAGTTAAGGTGTGAGAGCCAAAATGAACTTTTTATGGCTTTAAATCTATTTTCAGCCTGATTGTACACTTCAGGTGAAAATGTCAAAATCTTCAAAATGAGCAAAAGCACAATGAAATTAATGCTTGAATCATCTTCATTTTGCTAAAATACACTAATGACAGCAAAAAGTTTGAGTCTACAACATTTAGTTAAGGTGTGAGAGCTAAAATGAACTTTTTATGGCTTTAAATGCATTTTCAGCCTGATTGTACACTTCAGGTGAAAATGTCAAAATCTTCAAAATGAGCAAAAGCACAATGAAATTAATGATTGAATCATCTTCATTTTGCTAACATACACTAATGACAGCAAAAAGTTTGAGTCTACAACATTTAGTTAAGGTGTGAGAGCCAAAATGAACTTTTTATGGCTTTAAATGCATTTTCAGCCCGATTGTACACTTCAGGTGAAAATGTCAAAATCTTCAAAATGAGCAAAAGCACAATGAAATTAATGCTTGAATCATCTTCATTTTGCTAAAATACACTAATGACAGCAAAAAGTTTGAGTCTACAACATTTAGTTAAGGTGTGAGAGCCAAAATGAACTTTTTATGGCTTTAAATGCATTTTCAGCCCGATTGTACACTTCAGGTGAAAATGTCAAAATCTTCAAAATGAGCAAAAGCACAATAAAATTAATGCTTGAATCATCTTCATTTTGCTAAAATATACTAATGACAGCAAAAAGTTTGAGTCTACAACATTTAGTTAAGGTGTGAGAGCCAAAATGAACTTTTTATTGCTTTAAACGCGTTTTCAGCCCTTAATTGTACACTTCAGGTGAAAATGTCAAAATCTTCAAAATGAGCAAAAGCACAATGAAATTAATGCTTGAATCATCTTCATTTTGCTAAAATACACTAATGACAGCAAAAAGTTTGAGTCTACAACATTTAGTTAAGGTGTGAGAGCCAAAATGAACTTTTTATGGCTTTAAATGCATTTTCAGCCTGATTGTACACTTCAGGTGAAAATGTCAAAATCTTCAAAATGAGCAAAAGCACAATGAAATTAATGCTTGAATCATCTTCATTTTGCTAACATACACTAATGACAGCAAAAAGTTTGAGTCTACAACATTTAGTTAAGGTGTGAGAGCCAAAATGAACTTTTTATGGCTTTAAATGCATTTTCAGCCTGATTGTACACTTCAGGTGAAAATGTCAAAATCTTCAAAATGAGCAAAAGCACAATGAAATTAATGCTTGAATCATCTTCATTTTGCTAACATACACTAATGACAGCAAAAAGTTTGAGTCTACAACATTTAGTTAAGGTGTGAGAGCCAAAATGAACTTTTTATGGCTTTAAATGCATTTTCAGCCCGATTGTACACTTCAGGTGAAAATGTCAAAATCTTCAAAATGAGCAAAAGCACAATGAAATTAATGCTTGAATCATCTTCATTTTGCTAAAATACACTAATGACAGCAAAAAGTTTGAGTCTACAACATTTAGTTAAGGTGTGAGAGCCAAAATGAACTTTTTATGGCTTTAAATGCATTTTCAGCCTGATTGTACACTTCAGGTGAAAATGTCAAAATCTTCAAAATGAGCAAAAGCACAATGAAATTAATGCTTGAATCATCTTCATTTTGCTAACATACACTAATGACAGCAAAAAGTTTGAGTCTACAACATTTAGTTAAGGTGTGAGAGCCAAAATGAACTTTTTATGGCTTTAAATGCATTTTCAGCCCGATTGTACACTTCAGGTGAAAATATCAAAATCTTCAAAATGAGCAAAAGCACAATGAAATTAATGCTTGAATCATCTTCATTTTGCTAAAATACACTAATGACAGCAAAAAGTTTGAGTCTACAACATTTAGTTAAGGTGTGAGAGCCAAAATGAACTTTTTATGGCTTTAAATGCATTTTCAGCCTGATTGTACACTTCAGGTGAAAATGTCAAAATCTTCAAAATGAGCAAAAGCACAATGAAATTAATGCTTGAATCATCTTCATTTTGCTAAAATACACTAATGACAGCAAAAAGTTTGAGTCTACAACATTTAGTTAAGGTGTGAGAGCCAAAATGAACTTTTTATGGCTTTAAATGCATTTTCAGCCTGATTGTACACTTCAGGTGAAAATGTCAAAATCTTCAAAATGAGCAAAAGCACAATGAAATTAATGCTTGAATCATCTTCATTTTGCTAACATACACTAATGACAGCAAAAAGTTTGAGTCTACAACATTTAGTTAAGGTGTGAAGCCAAAATGAACTTTTTATGGCTTTAAATGCATTTTCAGCCCGATTGTACACTTCAGGTGAAAATGTCAAAATCTTCAAAATGAGCAAAAGCACAATGAAATTAATGCTTGAATCATCTTCATTTTGCTAAAATACACTAATGACAGCAAACAGTTTGAGTCTACAACATTTAGTTAAGGTGTGAGAGCCAAAATGAACTTTTTATGGCTTTAAATGCATTTTCAGCCTGATTGTACACTTCAGGTGAAAATGTCAAAATCTTCAAAATGAGCAAAAGCACAATGAAATTAATGATTGAATCATCTTCATTTTGCTAACATACACTAATGACAGCAAAAAGTTTGAGTCTACAACATTTAGTTAAGGTGTGAGAGCCAAAATGAACTTTTTATGGCTTTAAATGCATTTTCAGCCTGATTGTACACTTCAGGTGAAAATGTCAAAATCTTCAAAATGAGCAAAAGCACAATGAAATTAATGCTTGAATCATCTTCATTTTGCTAAAGTACACTAATGACAGCAAAAAGTTTGAGTCTACAACATTTAGTTAAGGTGTGAGAGCCAAAATGAACTTTTTATGGCTTTAAATCTATTTTCAGCCTGATTGTACACTTCAGGTGAAAATGTCAAAATCTTCAAAATGAGCAAAAGCACAATGAAATTAATGCTTGAATCATCTTCATTTTGCTAAAATACACTAATGACAGCAAAAAGTTTGAGTCTACAACATTTAGTTAAGGTGTGAGAGCTAAAATGAACTTTTTATGGCTTTAAATGCATTTTCAGCCTGATTGTACACTTCAGGTGAAAATGTCAAAATCTTCAAAATGAGCAAAAGCACAATGAAATTAATGATTGAATCATCTTCATTTTGCTAACATACACTAATGACAGCAAAAAGTTTGAGTCTACAACATTTAGTTAAGGTGTGAGAGCCAAAATGAACTTTTTATGGCTTTAAATGCATTTTCAGCCCGATTGTACACTTCAGGTGAAAATGTCAAAATCTTCAAAATGAGCAAAAGCACAATGAAATTAATGCTTGAATCATCTTCATTTTGCTAAAATACACTAATGACAGCAAAAAGTTTGAGTCTACAACATTTAGTTAAGGTGTGAGAGCCAAAATGAACTTTTTATGGCTTTAAATGCATTTTCAGCCTGATTGTACACTTCAGGTGAAAATGTCAAAATCTTCAAAATGAGCAAAAGCACAATGAAATTAATGCTTGAATCATCTTCATTTTGCTAAAATACACTAATGACAGCAAAAAGTTTGAGTCTACAACATTTAGTTAAGGTGTGAGAGCCAAAATGAACTTTTTATGGCTTTAAATGCATTTTCAGCCCGATTGTACACTTCAGGTGAAAATGTCAAAATCTTCAAAATGAGCAAAAGCACAATGAAATTAATGCTTGAATCATCTTCATTTTGCTAAAATACACTAATGACAGCAAAAAGTTTGAGTCTACAACATTTAGTTAAGGTGTGAGAGCCAAAATGAACTTTTTATGGCTTTAAATGCATTTTCAGCCCGATTGTACACTTCAGGTGAAAATGTCAAAATCTTCAAAATGAGCAAAAGCACAATAAAATTAATGCTTGAATCATCTTCATTTTGCTAAAATATACTAATGACAGCAAAAAGTTTGAGTCTACAACATTTAGTTAAGGTGTGAGAGCCAAAATGAACTTTTTATTGCTTTAAACGCGTTTTCAGCCCCTAATTGTACACTTCAGGTGAAAATGTCAAAATCTTCAAAATGAGCAAAAGCACAATGAAATTAATGCTTGAATCATCTTCATTTTGCTAAAATACACTAATGACAGCAAAAAGTTTGAGTCTACAACATTTAGTTAAGGTGTGAGAGCCAAAATGAACTTTTTATGGCTTTAAATGCATTTTCAGCCTGATTGTACACTTCAGGTGAAAATGTCAAAATCTTCAAAATTAGCAAAAGCACAATGAAATTAATGCTTGAATCATCTTCATTTTGCTAACATACACTAATGACAGCAAAAAGTTTGAGTCTACAACATTTAGTTAAGGTGTGAGAGCCAAAATGAACTTTTTATGGCTTTAAATGCATTTTCAGCCCGATTGTACACTTCAGGTGAAAATGTCAAAATCTTCAAAATGAGCAAAAGCACAATGAAATTAATGCTTGATTCATCTTCATTTTGCTAAAATACACTAATGACAGCAAAAAGTTTGAGTCTACAACATTTAGTTAAGGTGTGAGAGCCAAAATGAACTTTTTATGGCTTTAAATGCATTTTCAGCCTGATTGTACACTTCAGGTGAAAATGTCAAAATCTTCAAAATGAGCAAAAGCACAATGAAATTAATGCTTGAATCATCTTCATTTTGCTAACATACACTAATGACAGCAAAAAGTTTGAGTCTACAACATTTAGTTAAGGTGTGAGAGCCAAAATGAACTTTTTATGGCTTTAAATGCATTTTCAGCCCGATTGTACACTTCAGGTGAAAATGTCAAAATCTTCAAAATGAGCAAAAGCACAATGAAATTAATGCTTGAATCATCTTCATTTTGCTAAAATACACTAATGACAGCAAAAAGTTTGAGTCTACATTATTTAGTTAAGGTGTGAGAGCCAAAATGAACTTTTTATGGCTTTAAATGCATTTTCAGCCTGATTGTACACTTCAGGTGAAAATGTCAAAATCTTCAAAATGAGCAAAAGCACAATGAAATTAATGCTTGAATCATCTTCATTTTGCTAAAATACACTAATGACAGCAAAAAGTTTGAGTCTACAACATTTAGTTAAGGTGTGAGAGCCAAAATGAACTTTTTATGGCTTTAAATGCATTTTCAGCCCGATTGTACACTTCAGGTGAAAATGTCAAAATCTTCAAAATGAGCAAAAGCACAATAAAATTAATGCTTGAATCATCTTCATTTTGCTAAAATATACTAATGACAGCAAAAAGTTTGAGTCTACAACATTTAGTTAAGGTGTGAGAGCCAAAATGAACTTTTTATTGCTTTAAACGCGTTTTCAGCCCCTAATTGTACACTTCAGGTGAAAATGTCAAAATCTTCAAAATGAGCAAAAGCACAATGAAATTAATGCTTGAATCATCTTCATTTTGCTAAAATACACTAATGACAGCAAAAAGTTTGAGTCTACAACATTTAGTTAAGGTGTGAGAGCCAAAATGAACTTTTTATGGCTTTAAATGCATTTTCAGCCTGATTGTACACTTCAGGTGAAAATGTCAAAATCTTCAAAATGAGCAAAAGCACAATGAAATTAATGCTTGAATCATCTTCATTTTGCTAACATACACTAATGACAGCAAAAAGTTTGAGTCTACAACATTTAGTTAAGGTGTGAAGCCAAAATGAACTTTTTATGGCTTTAAATGCATTTTCAGCCCGATTGTACACTTCAGGTGAAAATGTCAAAATCTTCAAAATGAGCAAAAGCACAATGAAATTAATGCTTGAATCATCTTCATTTTGCTAAAATACACTAATGACAGCAAAAAGTTTGAGTCTACAACATTTAGTTAAGGTGTGAGAGCCAAAATGAACTTTTTATGGCTTTAAATGCATTTTCAGCCTGATTGTACACTTCAGGTGAAAATGTCAAAATCTTCAAAATGAGCAAAAGCACAATGAAATTAATGATTGAATCATCTTCATTTTGCTAACATACACTAATGACAGCAAAAAGTTTGAGTCTACAACATTTAGTTAAGGTGTGAGAGCCAAAATGAACTTTTTATGGCTTTAAATGCATTTTCAGCCCGATTGTACACTTCAGGTGAAAATGTCAAAATCTTCAAAATGAGCAAAAGCACAATAAAATTAATGCTTGAATCATCTTCATTTTGCTAACATACACTAATGACAGCAAAAAGTTTGAGTCTACAACATTTAGTTAAGGTGTGAGAGCCAAAATGAACTTTTTATGGCTTTAAATGCATTTTCAGCCCGATTGTACACTTCAGGTGAAAATGTCAAAATCTTCAAAATGAGCAAAAGCACAATAAAATTAATGCTTGAATCATCTTCATTTTGCTAAAATATACTAATGACAGCAAAAAGTTTGAGTCTACAACATTTAGTTAAGGTGTGAGAGCCAAAATGAACTTTTTATTGCTTTAAACGCGTTTTCAGCCCCTAATTGTACACTTCAGGTGAAAATGTCAAAATCTTCAAAATGAGAAAAAGCACAATGAAATTAATGCTTGAATCATCTTCATTTTGCTAAAATACACTAATGACAGCAAAAAGTTGGGGTCTACAACATTTAGTTAAGGTGTGAGAGCCAAAATGAACTTTTTATGGCTTTAAATGCATTTTCAGCCTGATTGTACACTTCAGGTGAAAATGTCAAAATCTTCAAAATGAGCAAAAGCACAATGAAATTAATGCTTGAATCATCTTCATTTTGCTAAAATACACTAATGACAGCAAAAAGTTTGAGTCTACAACATTTAGTTAAGGTGTGAGAGCCAAAATGAACTTTTTATGGCTTTAAATGCATTTTCAGCCCGATTGTACACTTCAGGTGAAAATGTCAAAATCTTCAAAATGAGCAAAAGCACAATGAAATTAATGCTTGAATCATCTTCATTTTGCTAAAATACACTAATGACAGCAACAAGTTTGAGTCTACAACATTTAGTTAAGGTGTGAGAGCCAAAATGAACTTTTTATGGCTTTAAATGCATTTTCAGCCCGATTGTACACTTCAGGTGAAAATGTCAAAATCTTCAAAATGAGCAAAAGCACAATAAAATTAATGCTTGAATCATCTTCATTTTGCTAAAATATACTAATGACAGCAAAAAGTTTGAGTCTACAACATTTAGTTAAGGTGTGAGAGCCAAAATGAACTTTTTATTGCTTTAAACGCGTTTTCAGCCCCTAATTGTACACTTCAGGTGAAAATGTCAAAATCTTCAAAATGAGCAAAAGCACAATGAAATTAATGCTTGAATCATCTTCATTTTGCTAAAATACACTAATGACAGCAAAAAGTTTGAGTCTACAACATTTAGTTAAGGTGTGAGAGCCAAAATGAACTTTTTATGGCTTTAAATGCATTTTCAGCCTGATTGTACACTTCAGGTGAAAATGTCAAAATCTTCAAAATGAGCAAAAGCACAATGAAATTAATGCTTGAATCATCTTCATTTTGCTAACATACACTAATGACAGCAAAAAGTTTGAGTCTACAACATTTAGTTAAGGTGTGAGAGCCAAAATGAACTTTTTATGGCTTTAAATGCATTTTCAGCCCGATTGTACACTTCAGGTGAAAATGTCAAAATCTTCAAAATGAGCAAAAGCACAATGAAATTAATGCTTGAATCATCTTCATTTTGCTAAAATACACTAATGACAGCAAAAAGTTTGAGTCTACAACATTTAGTTAAGGTGTGAGAGCCAAAATGAACTTTTTATGGCTTTAAATGCATTTTCAGCCTGATTGTACACTTCAGGTGAAAATTTCAAAATCTTCAAAATGAGCAAAAGCACAATGAAATTAATGCTTGAATCATCTTCATTTTGCTAACATACACTAATGACAGCAAAAAGTTTGAGTCTACAACATTTAGTTAAGGTGTGAGAGCCAAAATGAACTATTTATGGCTTTAAATGCATTTTCAGCCTGATTGTACACTTCAGGTGAAAATGTCAAAATCTTCAAAATGAGCAAAAGCACAATGAAATTAATGCTTGAATCATCTTCATTTTGCTAAAATACACTAATGACAGCAAAAAGTTTGAGTCTACAACATTTAGTTAAGGTGTGAGAGCCAAAATGAACTTTTTATGGCTTTAAATGCATTTTCAGCCCGATTGTACACTTCAGGTGAAAATGTCAAAATCTTCAAAATGAGCAAAAGCACAATGAAATTAATGCTTGAATCATCTTCATTTTGCTAAAATACACTAATGACAGCAAAAAGTTTGAGTCTACAACATTTAGTTAAGGTGTGAGAGCCAAAATGAACTTTTTATGGCTTTAAATGCATTTTCAGCCCGATTGTACACTTCAGGTGAAAATGTCAAAATCTTCAAAATGAGCAAAAGCACAATAAAATTAATGCTTGAATCATCTTCATTTTGCTAAAATATACTAATGACAGCAAAAAGTTTGAGTCTACAACATTTAGTTAAGGTGTGAGAGCCAAAATGAACTTTTTATTGCTTTAAACGCGTTTTCAGCCCCTAATTGTACACTTCAGGTGAAAATGTCAAAATCTTCAAAATGAGCAAAAGCACAATGAAATTAATGCTTGAATCATCTTCATTTTGCTAAAATACACTAATGACAGCAAAAAGTTTGAGTCTACAACATTTAGTTAAGGTGTGAGAGCCAAAATGAACTTTTTATGGCTTTAAATGCATTTTCAGCCTGATTGTACACTTCAGGTGAAAATGTCAAAATCTTCAAAATTAGCAAAAGCACAATGAAATTAATGCTTGAATCATCTTCATTTTGCTAACATACACTAATGACAGCAAAAAGTTTGAGTCTACAACATTTAGTTAAGGTGTGAGAGCCAAAATGAACTTTTTATGGCTTTAAATGCATTTTCAGCCCGATTGTACACTTCAGGTGAAAATGTCAAAATCTTCAAAATGAGCAAAAGCACAATGAAATTAATGCTTGAATCATCTTCATTTTGCTAAAATACACTAATGACAGCAAAAAGTTTGAGTCTACAACATTTAGTTAAGGTGTGAGAGCCAAAATGAACTTTTTATGGCTTTAAATGCATTTTCAGCCTGATTGTACACTTCAGGTGAAAATGTCAAAATCTTCAAAATGAGCAAAAGCACAATGAAATTAATGCTTGAATCATCTTCATTTTGCTAACATACACTAATGACAGCAAAAAGTTTGAGTCTACAACATTTAGTTAAGGTGTGAGAGCCAAAATGAACTTTTTATGGCTTTAAATGCATTTTCAGCCCGATTGTACACTTCAGGTGAAAATGTCAAAATCTTCAAAATGAGCAAAAGCACAATGAAATTAATGCTTGAATCATCTTCATTTTGCTAAAATACACTAATGACAGCAAAAAGTTTGAGTCTACATTATTTAGTTAAGGTGTGAGAGCCAAAATGAACTTTTTATGGCTTTAAATGCATTTTCAGCCTGATTGTACACTTCAGGTGAAAATGTCAAAATCTTCAAAATGAGCAAAAGCACAATGAAATTAATGCTTGAATCATCTTCATTTTGCTAAAATACACTAATGACAGCAAAAAGTTTGAGTCTACAACATTTAGTTAAGGTGTGAGAGCCAAAATGAACTTTTTATGGCTTTAAATGCATTTTCAGCCCGATTGTACACTTCAGGTGAAAATGTCAAAATCTTCAAAATGAGCAAAAGCACAATAAAATTAATGCTTGAATCATCTTCATTTTGCTAAAATATACTAATGACAGCAAAAAGTTTGAGTCTACAACATTTAGTTAAGGTGTGAGAGCCAAAATGAACTTTTTATTGCTTTAAACGCGTTTTCAGCCCCTAATTGTACACTTCAGGTGAAAATGTCAAAATCTTCAAAATGAGCAAAAGCACAATGAAATTAATGCTTGAATCATCTTCATTTTGCTAAAATACACTAATGACAGCAAAAAGTTTGAGTCTACAACATTTAGTTAAGGTGTGAGAGCCAAAATGAACTTTTTATGGCTTTAAATGCATTTTCAGCCTGATTGTACACTTCACTAATTGTACACTTCAGGTGAAAATGTCAAAATCTTCAAAATGAGCAAAAGCACAATGAAATTAATGCTTGAATCATCTTCATTTTGCTAAAATACACTAATGACAGCAAAAAGTTTGAGTCTACAACATTTAGTTAAGGTGTGAGAGCCAAAATGAACTTTTTATGGCTTTAAATGCATTTTCAGCCTGATTGTACACTTCAGGTGAAAATGTCAAAATCTTCAAAATGAGCAAAAGCACAATGAAATTAATGCTTGAATCATCTTCATTTTGCTAAAATACACTAATGACAGCAAAAAGTTTGAGTCTACACCATTTAGTTAAGGTGTGAGAGCCAAAATGAACTTTTTATGGCTTTAAATGCATTTTCAGCCTGATTGTACACTTCAGGTGAAAATGTCAAAATCTTCAAAATGAGCAAAAGCACAATGAAATTAATGCTTGAATCATCTTCATTTTGCTAACATACACTAATGACAGCAAAAAGTTTGAGTCTACAACATTTAGTTAAGGTGTGAGAGCCAAAATGAACTTTTTATGGCTTTAAGTGCATTTTCAGCCTGATTGTACACTTCAGGTGAAAATGTCAAAATCTTCAAAATGCACAATGAAATTAATGCTTGAATCATCTTCATTTTGCTAAAATACACTAATGACAGCAAAAAGTTTGAGTCTACAACATTTAGTTAAGGTGTGAGAGCCAAAATGAACTTTTTATGGCTTTAAATGCATTTTCAGCCCGATTGTACACTTCAGGTGAAAATGTCAAAATCTTCAAAATGAGCAAAAGCACAATAAAATTAATGCTTGAATCATCTTCATTTTGCTAAAATATACTAATGACAGCAAAAAGTTTGAGTCTACAACATTTAGTTAAGGTGTGAGAGCCAAAATGAACTTTTTATTGCTTTAAACGCGTTTTCAGCCCCTAATTGTACACTTCAGGTGAAAATGTCAAAATCTTCAAAATGAGCAAAAGCACAATGAAATTAATGCTTGAATCATCTTCATTTTGCTAAAATACACTAATGACAGCAAAAAGTTTGAGTCTACAACATTTAGTTAAGGTGTGAGAGCCAAAATGAACTTTTTATGGCTTTAAATGCATTTTCAGCCTGATTGTACACTTCAGGTGAAAATGTCAAAATCTTCAAAATGAGCAAAAGCACAATGAAATTAATGCTTGAATCATCTTCATTTTGCTAAAATACACTAATGACAGCAAAAAGTTTGAGTCTACAACATTTAGTTAAGGTGTGAGAGCCAAAATGAACTTTTTATGGCTTTAAATGCATTTTCAGCCTGATTGTACACTTCAGGTGAAAATGTCAAAATCTTCAAAATGAGCAAAAGCACAATGAAATTAATGCTTGAATCATCTTCATTTTGCTAAAATACACTAATGACAGCAAAAAGTTTGAGTCTACAACATTTAGTTAAGGTGTGAGAGCCAAAATGAACTTTTTATGGCTTTAAATGCATTTTCAGCCTGATTGTACACTTCAGGTGAAAATGTCAAAATCTTCAAAATGAGCAAAAGCACAATGAAATTAATGCTTGAATCATCTTCATTTTGCTAACATACACTAATGACAGCAAAAAGTTTGAGTCTACAACATTTAGTTAAGGTGTGAGAGCCAAAATGAACTTTTTATGGCTTTAAATGCATTTTCAGCCCGATTGTACACTTCAGGTGAAAATGTCAAAATCTTCAAAATGAGCAAAAGCACAATAAAATTAATGCTTGAATCATCTTCATTTTGCTAAAATATACTAATGACAGCAAAAAGTTTGAGTCTACAACATTTAGTTAAGGTGTGAGAGCCAAAATGAACTTTTTATGGCTTTAAATGCATTTTCAGCCCGATTGTACACTTCAGGTGAAAATATCAAAATCTTCAAAATGAGCAAAAGCACAATGAAATTAATGCTTGAATCATCTTCATTTTGCTAAAATATACTAATGACAGCAAAAAGTTTGAGTCTACAACATTTAGTTAAGGTGTGAGAGCCAAAATGAACTTTTTATTGCTTTAAACGCGTTTTCAGCCCCTAATTGTACACTTCAGGTGAAAATGTCAAAATCTTCAAAATGAGCAAAAGCACAATGAAATTAATGCTTGAATCATCTTCATTTTGCTAAAATACACTAATGACAGCAAAAAGTTTGAGTCTACAACATTTAGTTAAGGTGTGAGAGCCAAAATGAACTTTTTATGGCTTTAAATGCATTTTCAGCCTGATTGTACACTTCAGGTTAAAATGTCAAAATCTTCAAAATGAGCAAAAGCACAATGAAATTAATGCTTGAATCATCTTCATTTTGCTAACATACACTAATGACAGCAAAAAGTTTGAGTCTACAACATTTAGTTAAGGTGTGAGAGCCAAAATGAACTTTTTATTGCTTTAAACGCGTTTTCAGCCCCTAATTGTACACTTCAGGTGAAAATGTCAAAATCTTCAAAATGAGCAAAAGCACAATGAAATTAATGCTTGAATCATCTTCATTTTGCTAAAATACACTAATGACAGCAAAAAGTTTGAGTCTACAACATTTAGTTAAGGTGTGAGAGCCAAAATGAACTTTTTATGGCTTTAAATGCATTTTCAGCCCGATTGTACACTTCAGGTGAAAATGTCAAAATCTTCAAAATGAGCAAAAGCACAATAAAATTAATGCTTGAATCATCTTCATTTTGCTAAAATATACTAATGACAGCAAAAAGTTTGAGTCTACAACATTTAGTTAAGGTGTGAGAGCCAAAATGAACTTTTTATTGCTTTAAACGCGTTTTCAGCCCCTAATTGTACACTTCAGGTGAAAATGTCAAAATCTTCAAAATGAGCAAAAGCACAATGAAATTAATGCTTGAATCATCTTCATTTTGCTAAAATACACTAATGACAGCAAAAAGTTTGAGTCTACAACATTTAGTTAAGGTGTGAGAGCCAAAATGAACTTTTTATGGCTTTAAATGCATTTTCAGCCTGATTGTACACTTCAGGTGAAAATGTCAAAATCTTCAAAATGAGCAAAAGCACAATGAAATTAATGCTTGAATCATCTTCATTTTGCTAAAATACACTAATGACAGCAAAAAGTTTGAGTCTACACCATTTAGTTAAGGTGTGAGAGCCAAAATGAACTTTTTATGGCTTTAAATGCATTTTCAGCCTGATTGTACACTTCAGGTGAAAATGTCAAAATCTTCAAAATGAGCAAAAGCACAATGAAATTAATGCTTGAATCATCTTCATTTTGCTAACATACACTAATGACAGCAAAAAGTTTGAGTCTACAACATTTAGTTAAGGTGTGAGAGCCAAAATGAACTTTTTATGGCTTTAAATGCATTTTCAGCCTGATTGTACACTTCAGGTGAAAATGTCAAAATCTTCAAAATGAGCAAAAGCACAATGAAATTAATGCTTGAATCATCTTCATTTTGCTAAAATACACTAATGACAGCAAAAAGTTTGAGTCTACAACATTTAGTTAAGGTGTGAGAGCCAAAATGAACTTTTTATGGCTTTAAATGCATTTTCAGCCTGATTGTACACTTCAGGTGAAAATGTCAAAATCTTCAAAATGAGCAAAAGCACAATGAAATTAATGCTTGAATCATCTTCATTTTGCTAACATACACTAATGACAGCAAAAAGTTTGAGTCTACAACATTTAGTTAAGGTGTGAGAGCCAAAATGAACTTTTTATGGCTTTAAATGCATTTTCAGCCCGATTGTACACTTCAGGTGAAAATGTCAAAATCTTCAAAATGAGCAAAAGCACAATAAAATTAATGCTTGAATCATCTTCATTTTGCTAAAATATACTAATGACAGCAAAAAGTTTGAGTCTACAACATTTAGTTAAGGTGTGAGAGCCAAAATGAACTTTTTATGGCTTTAAATGCATTTTCAGCCTGATTGTACACTTCAGGGGAAAATGTCAAAATCTTCAAAATGAGCAAAAGCACAATGAAATTAATGCTTGAATCATCTTCATTTTGCTAAAATACACTAATGACAGCAAAAAGTTTGAGTCTACAACATTTAGTTAAGGTGTGAGAGCCAAAATGAACTTTTTATGGCTTTAAATGCATTTTCAGCCTGATTGTACACTTCAGGTGAAAATGTCAAAATCTTCAAAATGAGCAAAAGCACAATAAAATGAATGCTTGAATCATCTTCATTTTGCTAAAATATACTAATGACAGCAAAAAGTTTGAGTCTACAACATTTAGTTAAGGTGTGAGAGCCAAAATGAACTTTTTATGGCTTTAAATGCATTTTCAGCCTGATTGTACACTTCAGGTGAAAATGTCAAAATCTTCAAAATGAGCAAAAGCACAATGAAATTAATGCTTGAATCATCTTCATTTTGCTAACATACACTAATGACAGCAAAAAGTTTGAGTCTACAACATTTAGTTAAGGTGTGAGAGCCAAAATGAACTTTTTATGGCTTTAAATGCATTTTCAGCCCGATTGTACACTTCAGGTGAAAATGTCAAAATCTTCAAAATGAGCAAAAGCACAATAAAATTAATGCTTGAATCATCTTCATTTTGCTAAAATATACTAATGACAGCAAAAAGTTTGAGTCTACAACATTTAGTTAAGGTGTGAGAGCCAAAATGAACTTTTTATGGCTTTAAATGCATTTTCAGCCTGATTGTACACTTCAGGGGAAAATGTCAAAATCTTCAAAATGAGCAAAAGCACAATGAAATTAATGCTTGAATCATCTTCATTTTGCTAAAATACACTAATGACAGCAAAAAGTTTGAGTCTACAACATTTAGTTAAGGTGTGAGAGCCAAAATGAACTTTTTATGGCTTTAAATGCATTTTCAGCCTGATTGTACACTTCAGGTGAAAATGTCAAAATCTTCAAAATGAGCAAAAGCACAATGAAATTAATGCTTGAATCATCTTCATTTTGCTAACATACACTAATGACAGCAAAAAGTTTGAGTCTACAACATTTAGTTAAGGTGTGAGAGCCAAAATGAACTTTTTATGGCTTTAAATGCATTTTCAGCCCGATTGTACACTTCAGGTGAAAATGTCAAAATCTTCAAAATGAGCAAAAGCACAATAAAATGAATGCTTGAATCATCTTCATTTTGCTAAAATATACTAATGACAGCAAAAAGTTTGAGTCTACAACATTTAGTTAAGGTGTGAGAGCCAAAATGAACTTTTTATTGCTTTAAACGCGTTTTCAGCCCCTAATTGTACACTTCAGGTGAAAATGTCAAAATCTTCAAAATGAGCAAAAGCACAATGAAATTAATGCTTGAATCATCTTCATTTTGCTAAAATACACTAATGACAGCAAAAAGTTTGAGTCTACAACATTTAGTTAAGGTGTGAGAGCCAAAATGAACTTTTTATGGCTTTAAATGCATTTTCAGCCTGATTGTACACTTCAGGTGAAAATGTCAAAATCTTCAAAATGAGCAAAAGCACAATGAAATTAATGCTTGAATCATCTTCATTTTGCTAACATACACTAATGACAGCAAAAAGTTTGAGTCTACAACATTTAGTTAAGGTGTGAGAGCCAAAATGAACTTTTTATGGCTTTAAATGCATTTTCAGCCCGATTGTACACTTCAGGTGAAAATGTCAAAATCTTCAAAATGAGCAAAAGCACAATAAAATTAATGCTTGAATCATCTTCATTTTGCTAAAATATACTAATGACAGCAAAAAGTTTGAGTCTACAACATTTAGTTAAGGTGTGAGAGCCAAAATGAACTTTTTATTGCTTTAAACGCGTTTTCAGCCCCTAATTGTACACTTCAGGTGAAAATGTCAAAATCTTCAAAATGAGCAAAAGCACAATGAAATTAATGCTTGAATCATCTTCATTTTGCTAAAATACACTAATGACAGCAAAAAGTTTGAGTCTACAACATTTAGTTAAGGTGTGAGAGCCAAAATGAACTTTTTATGGCTTTAAATGCATTTTCAGCCTGATTGTACACTTCAGGTGAAAATGTCAAAATCTTCAAAATGAGCAAAAGCACAATGAAATTAATGCTTGAATCATCTTCATTTTGCTAAAATACACTAATGACAGCAAAAAGTTTGAGTCTACACCATTTAGTTAAGGTGTGAGAGCCAAAATGAACTTTTTATGGCTTTAAATGCATTTTCAGCCTGATTGTACACTTCAGGTGAAAATGTCAAAATCTTCAAAATGAGCAAAAGCACAATGAAATTAATGCTTGAATCATCTTCATTTTGCTAACATACACTAATGACAGCAAAAAGTTTGAGTCTACAACATTTAGTTAAGGTGTGAGAGCCAAAATGAACTTTTTATGGCTTTAAATGCATTTTCAGCCTGATTGTACACTTCAGGTGAAAATGTCAAAATCTTCAAAATGAGCAAAAGCACAATGAAATTAATGCTTGAATCATCTTCATTTTGCTAAAATACACTAATGACAGCAAAAAGTTTGAGTCTACAACATTTAGTTAAGGTGTGAGAGCCAAAATGAACTTTTTATGGCTTTAAATGCATTTTCAGCCCGATTGTACACTTCAGGTGAAAATGTCAAAATCTTCAAAATGAGCAAAAGCACAATAAAATTAATGCTTGAATCATCTTCATTTTGCTAAAATATACTAATGACAGCAAAAAGTTTGAGTCTACAACATTTAGTTAAGGTGTGAGAGCCAAAATGAACTTTTTATTGCTTTAAACGCGTTTTCAGCCCCTAATTGTACACTTCAGGTGAAAATGTCAAAATCTTCAAAATGAGCAAAAGCACAATGAAATTAATGCTTGAATCATCTTCATTTTGCTAAAATACACTAATGACAGCAAAAAGTTTGAGTCTACAACATTTAGTTAAGGTGTGAGAGCCAAAATGAACTTTTTATGGCTTTAAATGCATTTTCAGCCTGATTGTACACTTCAGGTGAAAATGTCAAAATCTTCAAAATGAGCAAAAGCACAATGAAATTAATGCTTGAATCATCTTCATTTTGCTAAAATACACTAATGACAGCAAAAAGTTTGAGTCTACAACATTTAGTTAAGGTGTGAGAGCCAAAATGAACTTTTTATGGCTTTAAATGCATTTTCAGCCTGATTGTACACTTCAGGTGAAAATGTCAAAATCTTCAAAATGAGCAAAAGCACAATGAAATTAATGCTTGAATCATCTTCATTTTGCTAAAATACAGTAATGACAGCAAAAAGTTTGAGTCTACAACATTTAGTTAAGGTGTGAGAGCCAAAATGAACTTTTTATGGCTTTAAATGCATTTTCAGCCTGATTGTACACTTCAGGTGAAAATGTCAAAATCTTCAAAATGAGCAAAAGCACAATGAAATTAATGCTTGAATCATCTTCATTTTGCTAACATACACTAATGACAGCAAAAAGTTTGAGTCTACAACATTTAGTTAAGGTGTGAGAGCCAAAATGAACTTTTTATGGCTTTAAATGCATTTTCAGCCCGATTGTACACTTCAGGTGAAAATGTCAAAATCTTCAAAATGAGCAAAAGCACAATAAAATTAATGCTTGAATCATCTTCATTTTGCTAAAATATACTAATGACAGCAAAAAGTTTGAGTCTACAACATTTAGTTAAGGTGTGAGAGCCAAAATGAACTTTTTATGGCTTTAAATGCATTTTCAGCCCGATTGTACACTTCAGGTGAAAATGTCAAAATCTTCAAAATGAGCAAAAGCACAATGAAATTAATGCTTGAATCATCTTCATTTTGCTAAAATACACTAATGACAGCAAAAAGTTTGAGTCTACAACATTTAGTTAAGGTGTGAGAGCCAAAATGAACTTTTTATGGCTTTAAATGCATTTTCAGCCTGATTGTACACTTCAGGTGAAAATGTCAAAATCTTCAAAATGAGCAAAAGCACAATGAAATTAATGCTTGAATCATCTTCATTTTGCTAAAATACACTAATGACAGCAAAAAGTTTGAGTCTACAACATTTAGTTAAGGTGTGAGAGCCAAAATGAACTTTTTATGGCTTTAAATGCATTTTCAGCCTGATTGTACACTTCAGGTGAAAATGTCAAAATCTTCAAAATGAGCAAAAGCACAATGAAATTAATGCTTGAATCATCTTCATTTTGCTAACATACACTAATGACAGCAAAAAGTTTGAGTCTACAACATTTAGTTAAGGTGTGAGAGCCAAAATGAACTTTTTATGGCTTTAAATGCATTTTCAGCCCGATTGTACACTTCAGGTGAAAATGTCAAAATCTTCAAAATGAGCAAAAGCACAATAAAATTAATGCTTGAATCATCTTCATTTTGCTAAAATATACTAATGACAGCAAAAAGTTTGAGTCTACAACATTTAGTTAAGGTGTGAGAGCCAAAATGAACTTTTTATTGCTTTAAACGCGTTTTCAGCCCCTAATTGTACACTTCAGGTGAAAATGTCAAAATCTTCAAAATGAGCAAAAGCACAATGAAATTAATGCTTGAATCATCTTCATTTTGCTAAAATACACTAATGACAGCAAAAAGTTTGAGTCTACAACATTTAGTTAAGGTGTGAGAGCCAAAATAAACTTTTTATGACTTTAAATGCATTTTCAGCCTGATTGTACACTTCAGGTGAAAATGTCAAAATCTTCAAAATGAGCAAAAGCACAATGAAATTAATGCTTGAATCATCTTCATTTTGCTAAAATACACTAATGACAGCAAAAAGTTTGAGTCTACAACATTTAGTTAAGGTGTGAGAGCCAAAATGAACTTTTTATGGCTTTAAATGCATTTTCAGCCTGATTGTACACTTCAGGTGAAAATGTCAAAATCTTCAAAATGAGCAAAAGCACAATGAAATTAATGCTTGAATCATCTTCATTTTGCTAACATACACTAATGACAGCAAAAAGTTTGAGTCTACAACATTTAGTTAAGGTGTGAGAGCCAAAATGAACTTTTTATGGCTTTAAATGCATTTTCAGCCCGATTGTACACTTCAGGTGAAAATGTCAAAATCTTCAAAATGAGCAAAAGCACAATAAAATTAATGCTTGAATCATCTTCATTTTGCTAAAATATACTAATGACAGCAAAAAGTTTGAGTCTACAACATTTAGTTAAGGTGTGAGAGCCAAAATGAACTTTTTATTGCTTTAAACGCGTTTTCAGCCCCTAATTGTACACTTCAGGTGAAAATGTCAAAATCTTCAAAATGAGCAAAAGCACAATGAAATTAATGCTTGAATCATCTTCATTTTGCTAAAATACACTAATGACAGCAAAAAGTTTGAGTCTACAACATTTAGTTAAGGTGTGAGAGCCAAAATGAACTTTTTATGGCTTTAAATGCATTTTCAGCCTGATTGTACACTTCAGGTGAAAATGTCAAAATCTTCAAAATGAGCAAAAGCACAATGAAATTAATGCTTGAATCATCTTCATTTTGCTAAAATACACTAATGACAGCAAAAAGTTTGAGTCTACACCATTTAGTTAAGGTGTGAGAGCCAAAATGAACTTTTTATTGCTTTAAACGCGTTTTCAGCCCCTAATTGTACACTTCAGGTGAAAATGTCAAAATCTTCAAAATGAGCAAAAGCACAATGAAATTAATGCTTGAATCATCTTCATTTTGCTAACATACACTAATGACAGCAAAAAGTTTGAGTCTACAACATTTAGTTAAGGTGTGAGAGCCAAAATGAACTTTTTATGGCTTTAAATGCATTTTCAGCCTGATTGTACACTTCAGGTGAAAATGTCAAAATCTTCAAAATGAGCAAAAGCACAATGAAATTAATGCTTGAATCATCTTCATTTTGCTAAAATACACTAATGACAGCAAAAAGTTTGAGTCTACAACATTTAGTTAAGGTGTGAGAGCCAAAATGAACTTTTTATGGCTTTAAATGCATTTTCAGCCTGATTGTACACTTCAGGTGAAAATGTCAAAATCTTCAAAATGAGCAAAAGCACAATGAAATTAATGCTTGAATCATCTTCATTTTGCTAACATACACTAATGACAGCAAAAAGTTTGAGTCTACAACATTTAGTTAAGGTGTGAGAGCCAAAATGAACTTTTTATGGCTTTAAATGCATTCTCAGCCCGATTGTACACTTCAGGTGAAAATGTCAAAATCTTCAAAATGAGCAAAAGCACAATAAAATTAATGCTTGAATCATCTTCATTTTGCTAAAATATACTAATGACAGCAAAAAGTTTGAGTCTACAACATTTAGTTAAGGTGTGAGAGCCAAAATGAACTTTTTATGGCTTTAAATGCATTTTCAGCCCGATTGTACACTTCAGGTGAAAATGTCAAAATCTTCAAAATGAGCAAAAGCACAATGAAATTAATGCTTGAATCATCTTCATTTTGCTAAAATATACTAATGACAGCAAAAAGTTTGAGTCTACAACATTTAGTTAAGGTGTGAGAGCCAAAATGAACTTTTTATTGCTTTAAACGCGTTTTCAGCCCCTAATTGTACACTTCAGGTGAAAATGTCAAAATCTTCAAAATGAGCAAAAGCACAATGAAATTAATGCTTGAATCATCTTCATTTTGCTAAAATACACTAATGACAGCAAAAAGTTTGAGTCTACAACATTTAGTTAAGGTGTGAGAGCCAAAATGAACTTTTTATGGCTTTAAATGCATTTTCAGCCTGATTGTACACTTCAGGTGAAAATGTCAAAATCTTCAAAATGAGCAAAAGCACAATGAAATTAATGCTTGAATCATCTTCATTTTGCTAAAATACACTAATGACAGCAAAAAGTTTGAGTCTACAACATTTAGTTAAGGTGTGAGAGCCAAAATGAACTTTTTATGGCTTTAAATGCATTTTCAGCCTGATTGTACACTTCAGGTGAAAATGTCAAAATCTTCAAAATGAGCAAAAGCACAATGAAATTAATGCTTGAATCATCTTCATTTTGCTAACATACACTAATGACAGCAAAAAGTTTGAGTCTACAACATTTAGTTAAGGTGTGAGAGCCAAAATGAACTTTTTATGGCTTTAAATGCATTTTCAGCCCGATTGTACACTTCAGGTGAAAATGTCAAAATCTTCAAAATGAGCAAAAGCACAATAAAATTAATGCTTGAATCATCTTCATTTTGCTAAAATATACTAATGACAGCAAAAAGTTTGAGTCTACAACATTTAGTTAAGGTGTGAGAGCCAAAATGAACTTTTTATTGCTTTAAACGCGTTTTCAGCCCCTAATTGTACACTTCAGGTGAAAATGTCAAAATCTTCAAAATGAGCAAAAGCACAATGAAATTAATGCTTGAATCATCTTCATTTTGCTAAAATACACTAATGACAGCAAAAAGTTTGAGTCTACAACATTTAGTTAAGGTGTGAGAGCCAAAATAAACTTTTTATGACTTTAAATGCATTTTCAGCCTGATTGTACACTTCAGGTGAAAATGTCAAAATCTTCAAAATGAGCAAAAGCACAATGAAATTAATGCTTGAATCATCTTCATTTTGCTAAAATACACTAATGACAGCAAAAAGTTTGAGTCTACAACATTTAGTTAAGGTGTGAGAGCCAAAATGAACTTTTTATGGCTTTAAATGCATTTTCAGCCTGATTGTACACTTCAGGTGAAAATGTCAAAATCTTCAAAATGAGCAAAAGCACAATGAAATTAATGCTTGAATCATCTTCATTTTGCTAACATACACTAATGACAGCAAAAAGTTTGAGTCTACAACATTTAGTTAAGGTGTGAGAGCCAAAATGAACTTTTTATGGCTTTAAATGCATTTTCAGCCCGATTGTACACTTCAGGTGAAAATGTCAAAATCTTCAAAATGAGCAAAAGCACAATAAAATTAATGCTTGAATCATCTTCATTTTGCTAAAATATACTAATGACAGCAAAAAGTTTGAGTCTACAACATTTAGTTAAGGTGTGAGAGCCAAAATGAACTTTTTATTGCTTTAAACGCGTTTTCAGCCCCTAATTGTACACTTCAGGTGAAAATGTCAAAATCTTCAAAATGAGCAAAAGCACAATGAAATTAATGCTTGAATCATCTTCATTTTGCTAAAATACACTAATGACAGCAAAAAGTTTGAGTCTACAACATTTAGTTAAGGTGTGAGAGCCAAAATGAACTTTTTATGGCTTTAAATGCATTTTCAGCCTGATTGTACACTTCAGGTGAAAATGTCAAAATCTTCAAAATGAGCAAAAGCACAATGAAATTAATGCTTGAATCATCTTCATTTTGCTAAAATACACTAATGACAGCAAAAAGTTTGAGTCTACACCATTTAGTTAAGGTGTGAGAGCCAAAATGAACTTTTTATGGCTTTAAATGCATTTTCAGCCTGATTGTACACTTCAGGTGAAAATGTCAAAATCTTCAAAATGAGCAAAAGCACAATGAAATTAATGCTTGAATCATCTTCATTTTGCTAACATACACTAATGACAGCAAAAAGTTTGAGTCTACAACATTTAGTTAAGGTGTGAGAGCCAAAATGAACTTTTTATGGCTTTAAATGCATTTTCAGCCTGATTGTACACTTCAGGTGAAAATGTCAAAATCTTCAAAATGAGCAAAAGCACAATGAAATTAATGCTTGAATCATCTTCATTTTGCTAAAATACACTAATGACAGCAAAAAGTTTGAGTCTACAACATTTAGTTAAGGTGTGAGAGCCAAAATGAACTTTTTATGGCTTTAAATGCATTTTCAGCCTGATTGTACACTTCAGGTGAAAATGTCAAAATCTTCAAAATGAGCAAAAGCACAATGAAATTAATGCTTGAATCATCTTCATTTTGCTAACATACACTAATGACAGCAAAAAGTTTGAGTCTACAACATTTAGTTAAGGTGTGAGAGCCAAAATGAACTTTTTATGGCTTTAAATGCATTTTCAGCCCGATTGTACACTTCAGGTGAAAATGTCAAAATCTTCAAAATGAGCAAAAGCACAATAAAATTAATGCTTGAATCATCTTCATTTTGCTAAAATATACTAATGACAGCAAAAAGTTTGAGTCTACAACATTTAGTTAAGGTGTGAGAGCCAAAATGAACTTTTTATTGCTTTAAACGCGTTTTCAGCCCCTAATTGTACACTTCAGGTGAAAATGTCAAAATCTTCAAAATGAGCAAAAGCACAATGAAATTAATGCTTGAATCATCTTCATTTTGCTAAAATACACTAATGACAGCAAAAAGTTTGAGTCTACAACATTTAGTTAAGGTGTGAGAGCCAAAATAAACTTTTTATGACTTTAAATGCATTTTCAGCCTGATTGTACACTTCAGGTGAAAATGTCAAAATCTTCAAAATGAGCAAAAGCACAATGAAATTAATGCTTGAATCATCTTCATTTTGCTAAAATACACTAATGACAGCAAAAAGTTTGAGTCTACAAATTTAGTTAAGGTGTGAGAGCCAAAATGAACTTTTTATGGCTTTAAATGCATTTTCAGCCTGATTGTACACTTCAGGTGAAAATGTCAAAATCTTCAAAATGAGCAAAAGCACAATGAAATTAATGCTTGAATCATCTTCATTTTGCTAACATACACTAATGACAGCAAAAAGTTTGAGTCTACAACATTTAGTTAAGGTGTGAGAGCCAAAATGAACTTTTTATGGCTTTAAATGCATTTTCAGCCCGATTGTACACTTCAGGTGAAAATGTCAAAATCTTCAAAATGAGCAAAAGCACAATAAAATTAATGCTTGAATCATCTTCATTTTGCTAAAATATACTAATGACAGCAAAAAGTTTGAGTCTACAACATTTAGTTAAGGTGTGAGAGCCAAAATGAACTTTTTATGGCTTTAAATGCATTTTCAGCCCGATTGTACACTTCAGGTGAAAATGTCAAAATCTTCAAAATGAGCAAAAGCACAATGAAATTAATGCTTGAATCATCTTCATTTTGCTAAAATATACTAATGACAGCAAAAAGTTTGAGTCTACAACATTTAGTTAAGGTGTGAGAGCCAAAATGAACTTTTTATTGCTTTAAACGCGTTTTCAGCCCCTAATTGTACACTTCAGGTGAAAATGTCAAAATCTTCAAAATGAGCAAAAGCACAATGAAATTAATGCTTGAATCATCTTCATTTTGCTAAAATACACTAATGACAGCAAAAAGTTTGAGTCTACAACATTTAGTTAAGGTGTGAGAGCCAAAATGAACTTTTTATGGCTTTAAATGCATTTTCAGCCTGATTGTACACTTCAGGTGAAAATGTCAAAATCTTCAAAATGAGCAAAAGCACAATGAAATTAATGCTTGAATCATCTTCATTTTGCTAAAATACACTAATGACAGCAAAAAGTTTGAGTCTACAACATTTAGTTAAGGTGTGAGAGCCAAAATGAACTTTTTATGGCTTTAAATGCATTTTCAGCCTGATTGTACACTTCAGGTGAAAATGTCAAAATCTTCAAAATGAGCAAAAGCACAATGAAATTAATGCTTGAATCATCTTCATTTTGCTAACATACACTAATGACAGCAAAAAGTTTGAGTCTACAACATTTAGTTAAGGTGTGAGAGCCAAAATGAACTTTTTATGGCTTTAAATGCATTTTCAGCCCGATTGTACACTTCAGGTGAAAATGTCAAAATCTTCAAAATGAGCAAAAGCACAATAAAATTAATGCTTGAATCATCTTCATTTTGCTAAAATATACTAATGACAGCAAAAAGTTTGAGTCTACAACATTTAGTTAAGGTGTGAGAGCCAAAATGAACTTTTTATTGCTTTAAACGCGTTTTCAGCCCCTAATTGTACACTTCAGGTGAAAATGTCAAAATCTTCAAAATGAGCAAAAGCACAATGAAATTAATGCTTGAATCATCTTCATTTTGCTAAAATACACTAATGACAGCAAAAAGTTTGAGTCTACAACATTTAGTTAAGGTGTGAGAGCCAAAATAAACTTTTTATGACTTTAAATGCATTTTCAGCCTGATTGTACACTTCAGGTGAAAATGTCAAAATCTTCAAAATGAGCAAAAGCACAATGAAATTAATGCTTGAATCATCTTCATTTTGCTAAAATACACTAATGACAGCAAAAAGTTTGAGTCTACAACATTTAGTTAAGGTGTGAGAGCCAAAATGAACTTTTTATGGCTTTAAATGCATTTTCAGCCTGATTGTACACTTCAGGTGAAAATGTCAAAATCTTCAAAATGAGCAAAAGCACAATGAAATTAATGCTTGAATCATCTTCATTTTGCTAACATACACTAATGACAGCAAAAAGTTTGAGTCTACAACATTTAGTTAAGGTGTGAGAGCCAAAATGAACTTTTTATGGCTTTAAATGCATTTTCAGCCCGATTGTACACTTCAGGTGAAAATGTCAAAATCTTCAAAATGAGCAAAAGCACAATAAAATTAATGCTTGAATCATCTTCATTTTGCTAAAATATACTAATGACAGCAAAAAGTTTGAGTCTACAACATTTAGTTAAGGTGTGAGAGCCAAAATGAACTTTTTATTGCTTTAAACGCGTTTTCAGCCCCTAATTGTACACTTCAGGTGAAAATGTCAAAATCTTCAAAATGAGCAAAAGCACAATGAAATTAATGCTTGAATCATCTTCATTTTGCTAAAATACACTAATGACAGCAAAAAGTTTGAGTCTACAACATTTAGTTAAGGTGTGAGAGCCAAAATGAACTTTTTATGGCTTTAAATGCATTTTCAGCCTGATTGTACACTTCAGGTGAAAATGTCAAAATCTTCAAAATGAGCAAAAGCACAATGAAATTAATGCTTGAATCATCTTCATTTTGCTAAAATACACTAATGACAGCAAAAAGTTTGAGTCTACACCATTTAGTTAAGGTGTGAGAGCCAAAATGAACTTTTTATGGCTTTAAATGCATTTTCAGCCTGATTGTACACTTCAGGTGAAAATGTCAAAATCTTCAAAATGAGCAAAAGCACAATGAAATTAATGCTTGAATCATCTTCATTTTGCTAACATACACTAATGACAGCAAAAAGTTTGAGTCTACAACATTTAGTTAAGGTGTGAGAGCCAAAATGAACTTTTTATGGCTTTAAATGCATTTTCAGCCTGATTGTACACTTCAGGTGAAAATGTCAAAATCTTCAAAATGAGCAAAAGCACAATGAAATTAATGCTTGAATCATCTTCATTTTGCTAAAATACACTAATGACAGCAAAAAGTTTGAGTCTACAACATTTAGTTAAGGTGTGAGAGCCAAAATGAACTTTTTATGGCTTTAAATGCATTTTCAGCCTGATTGTACACTTCAGGTGAAAATGTCAAAATCTTCAAAATGAGCAAAAGCACAATGAAATTAATGCTTGAATCATCTTCATTTTGCTAACATACACTAATGACAGCAAAAAGTTTGAGTCTACAACATTTAGTTAAGGTGTGAGAGCCAAAATGAACTTTTTATGGCTTTAAATGCATTTTCAGCCCGATTGTACACTTCAGGTGAAAATGTCAAAATCTTCAAAATGAGCAAAAGCACAATAAAATTAATGCTTGAATCATCTTCATTTTGCTAAAATATACTAATGACAGCAAAAAGTTTGAGTCTACAACATTTAGTTAAGGTGTGAGAGCCAAAATGAACTTTTTATTGCTTTAAACGCGTTTTCAGCCCCTAATTGTACACTTCAGGTGAAAATGTCAAAATCTTCAAAATGAGCAAAAGCACAATGAAATTAATGCTTGAATCATCTTCATTTTGCTAAAATACACTAATGACAGCAAAAAGTTTGAGTCTACAACATTTAGTTAAGGTGTGAGAGCCAAAATAAACTTTTTATGACTTTAAATGCATTTTCAGCCTGATTGTACACTTCAGGTGAAAATGTCAAAATCTTCAAAATGAGCAAAAGCACAATGAAATTAATGCTTGAATCATCTTCATTTTGCTAAAATACACTAATGACAGCAAAAAGTTTGAGTCTACAAATTTAGTTAAGGTGTGAGAGCCAAAATGAACTTTTTATGGCTTTAAATGCATTTTCAGCCTGATTGTACACTTCAGGTGAAAATGTCAAAATCTTCAAAATGAGCAAAAGCACAATGAAATTAATGCTTGAATCATCTTCATTTTGCTAACATACACTAATGACAGCAAAAAGTTTGAGTCTACAACATTTAGTTAAGGTGTGAGAGCCAAAATGAACTTTTTATGGCTTTAAATGCATTTTCAGCCCGATTGTACACTTCAGGTGAAAATGTCAAAATCTTCAAAATGAGCAAAAGCACAATAAAATTAATGCTTGAATCATCTTCATTTTGCTAAAATATACTAATGACAGCAAAAAGTTTGAGTCTACAACATTTAGTTAAGGTGTGAGAGCCAAAATGAACTTTTTATGGCTTTAAATGCATTTTCAGCCCGATTGTACACTTCAGGTGAAAATGTCAAAATCTTCAAAATGAGCAAAAGCACAATGAAATTAATGCTTGAATCATCTTCATTTTGCTAAAATATACTAATGACAGCAAAAAGTTTGAGTCTACAACATTTAGTTAAGGTGTGAGAGCCAAAATGAACTTTTTATTGCTTTAAACGCGTTTTCAGCCCCTAATTGTACACTTCAGGTGAAAATGTCAAAATCTTCAAAATGAGCAAAAGCACAATGAAATTAATGCTTGAATCATCTTCATTTTGCTAAAATACACTAATGACAGCAAAAAGTTTGAGTCTACAACATTTAGTTAAGGTGTGAGAGCCAAAATGAACTTTTTATGGCTTTAAATGCATTTTCAGCCTGATTGTACACTTCAGGTGAAAATGTCAAAATCTTCAAAATGAGCAAAAGCACAATGAAATTAATGCTTGAATCATCTTCATTTTGCTAAAATACACTAATGACAGCAAAAAGTTTGAGTCTACAACATTTAGTTAAGGTGTGAGAGCCAAAATGAACTTTTTATGGCTTTAAATGCATTTTCAGCCTGATTGTACACTTCAGGTGAAAATGTCAAAATCTTCAAAATGAGCAAAAGCACAATGAAATTAATGCTTGAATCATCTTCATTTTGCTAAAATACACTAATGACAGCAAAAAGTTTGAGTCTACACCATTTAGTTAAGGTGTGAGAGCCAAAATGAACTTTTTATGGCTTTAAATGCATTTTCAGCCTGATTGTACACTTCAGGTGAAAATGTCAAAATCTTCAAAATGAGCAAAAGCACAATGAAATTAATGCTTGAATCATCTTCATTTTGCTAACATACACTAATGACAGCAAAAAGTTTGAGTCTACAACATTTAGTTAAGGTGTGAGAGCCAAAATGAACTTTTTATGGCTTTAAATGCATTTTCAGCCTGATTGTACACTTCAGGTGAAAATGTCAAAATCTTCAAAATGAGCAAAAGCACAATGAAATTAATGCTTGAATCATCTTCATTTTGCTAAAATACACTAATGACAGCAAAAAGTTTGAGTCTACACCATTTAGTTAAGGTGTGAGAGCCAAAATGAACTTTTTATGGCTTTAAATGCATTTTCAGCCTGATTGTACACTTCAGGTGAAAATGTCAAAATCTTCAAAATGAGCAAAAGCACAATGAAATTAATGCTTGAATCATCTTCATTTTGCTAACATACACTAATGACAGCAAAAAGTTTGAGTCTACAACATTTAGTTAAGGTGTGAGAGCCAAAATGAACTTTTTATGGCTTTAAATGCATTTTCAGCCTGATTGTACACTTCAGGTGAAAATGTCAAAATCTTCAAAATGAGCAAAAGCACAATGAAATTAATGCTTGAATCATCTTCATTTTGCTAAAATACACTAATGACAGCAAAAAGTTTGAGTCTACAACATTTAGTTAAGGTGTGAGAGCCAAAATGAACTTTTTATGGCTTTAAATGCATTTTCAGCCTGATTGTACACTTCAGGTGAAAATGTCAAAATCTTCAAAATGAGCAAAAGCACAATGAAATTAATGCTTGAATCATCTTCATTTTGCTAACATACACTAATGACAGCAAAAAGTTTGAGTCTACAACATTTAGTTAAGGTGTGAGAGCCAAAATGAACTTTTTATGGCTTTAAATGCATTTTCAGCCCGATTGTACACTTCAGGTGAAAATGTCAAAATCTTCAAAATGAGCAAAAGCACAATAAAATTAATGCTTGAATCATCTTCATTTTGCTAAAATATACTAATGACAGCAAAAAGTTTGAGTCTACAACATTTAGTTAAGGTGTGAGAGCCAAAATGAACTTTTTATTGCTTTAAACGCGTTTTCAGCCCCTAATTGTACACTTCAGGTGAAAATGTCAAAATCTTCAAAATGAGCAAAAGCACAATGAAATTAATGCTTGAATCATCTTCATTTTGCTAAAATACACTAATGACAGCAAAAAGTTTGAGTCTACAACATTTAGTTAAGGTGTGAGAGCCAAAATAAACTTTTTATGACTTTAAATGCATTTTCAGCCTGATTGTACACTTCAGGTGAAAATGTCAAAATCTTCAAAATGAGCAAAAGCACAATGAAATTAATGCTTGAATCATCTTCATTTTGCTAAAATACACTAATGACAGCAAAAAGTTTGAGTCTACAAATTTAGTTAAGGTGTGAGAGCCAAAATGAACTTTTTATGGCTTTAAATGCATTTTCAGCCTGATTGTACACTTCAGGTGAAAATGTCAAAATCTTCAAAATGAGCAAAAGCACAATGAAATTAATGCTTGAATCATCTTCATTTTGCTAACATACACTAATGACAGCAAAAAGTTTGAGTCTACAACATTTAGTTAAGGTGTGAGAGCCAAAATGAACTTTTTATGGCTTTAAATGCATTTTCAGCCCGATTGTACACTTCAGGTGAAAATGTCAAAATCTTCAAAATGAGCAAAAGCACAATAAAATTAATGCTTGAATCATCTTCATTTTGCTAAAATATACTAATGACAGCAAAAAGTTTGAGTCTACAACATTTAGTTAAGGTGTGAGAGCCAAAATGAACTTTTTATGGCTTTAAATGCATTTTCAGCCCGATTGTACACTTCAGGTGAAAATGTCAAAATCTTCAAAATGAGCAAAAGCACAATGAAATTAATGCTTGAATCATCTTCATTTTGCTAAAATATACTAATGACAGCAAAAAGTTTGAGTCTACAACATTTAGTTAAGGTGTGAGAGCCAAAATGAACTTTTTATTGCTTTAAACGCGTTTTCAGCCCCTAATTGTACACTTCAGGTGAAAATGTCAAAATCTTCAAAATGAGCAAAAGCACAATGAAATTAATGCTTGAATCATCTTCATTTTGCTAAAATACACTAATGACAGCAAAAAGTTTGAGTCTACAACATTTAGTTAAGGTGTGAGAGCCAAAATGAACTTTTTATGGCTTTAAATGCATTTTCAGCCTGATTGTACACTTCAGGTGAAAATGTCAAAATCTTCAAAATGAGCAAAAGCACAATGAAATTAATGCTTGAATCATCTTCATTTTGCTAAAATACACTAATGACAGCAAAAAGTTTGAGTCTACAACATTTAGTTAAGGTGTGAGAGCCAAAATGAACTTTTTATGGCTTTAAATGCATTTTCAGCCTGATTGTACACTTCAGGTGAAAATGTCAAAATCTTCAAAATGAGCAAAAGCACAATGAAATTAATGCTTGAATCATCTTCATTTTGCTAACATACACTAATGACAGCAAAAAGTTTGAGTCTACAACATTTAGTTAAGGTGTGAGAGCCAAAATGAACTTTTTATGGCTTTAAATGCATTTTCAGCCCGATTGTACACTTCAGGTGAAAATGTCAAAATCTTCAAAATGAGCAAAAGCACAATAAAATTAATGCTTGAATCATCTTCATTTTGCTAAAATATACTAATGACAGCAAAAAGTTTGAGTCTACAACATTTAGTTAAGGTGTGAGAGCCAAAATGAACTTTTTATTGCTTTAAACGCGTTTTCAGCCCCTAATTGTACACTTCAGGTGAAAATGTCAAAATCTTCAAAATGAGCAAAAGCACAATGAAATTAATGCTTGAATCATCTTCATTTTGCTAAAATACACTAATGACAGCAAAAAGTTTGAGTCTACAACATTTAGTTAAGGTGTGAGAGCCAAAATAAACTTTTTATGACTTTAAATGCATTTTCAGCCTGATTGTACACTTCAGGTGAAAATGTCAAAATCTTCAAAATGAGCAAAAGCACAATGAAATTAATGCTTGAATCATCTTCATTTTGCTAAAATACACTAATGACAGCAAAAAGTTTGAGTCTACAACATTTAGTTAAGGTGTGAGAGCCAAAATGAACTTTTTATGGCTTTAAATGCATTTTCAGCCTGATTGTACACTTCAGGTGAAAATGTCAAAATCTTCAAAATGAGCAAAAGCACAATGAAATTAATGCTTGAATCATCTTCATTTTGCTAACATACACTAATGACAGCAAAAAGTTTGAGTCTACAACATTTAGTTAAGGTGTGAGAGCCAAAATGAACTTTTTATGGCTTTAAATGCATTTTCAGCCCGATTGTACACTTCAGGTGAAAATGTCAAAATCTTCAAAATGAGCAAAAGCACAATAAAATTAATGCTTGAATCATCTTCATTTTGCTAAAATATACTAATGACAGCAAAAAGTTTGAGTCTACAACATTTAGTTAAGGTGTGAGAGCCAAAATGAACTTTTTATTGCTTTAAACGCGTTTTCAGCCCCTAATTGTACACTTCAGGTGAAAATGTCAAAATCTTCAAAATGAGCAAAAGCACAATGAAATTAATGCTTGAATCATCTTCATTTTGCTAAAATACACTAATGACAGCAAAAAGTTTGAGTCTACAACATTTAGTTAAGGTGTGAGAGCCAAAATGAACTTTTTATGGCTTTAAATGCATTTTCAGCCTGATTGTACACTTCAGGTGAAAATGTCAAAATCTTCAAAATGAGCAAAAGCACAATGAAATTAATGCTTGAATCATCTTCATTTTGCTAAAATACACTAATGACAGCAAAAAGTTTGAGTCTACACCATTTAGTTAAGGTGTGAGAGCCAAAATGAACTTTTTATGGCTTTAAATGCATTTTCAGCCTGATTGTACACTTCAGGTGAAAATGTCAAAATCTTCAAAATGAGCAAAAGCACAATGAAATTAATGCTTGAATCATCTTCATTTTGCTAACATACACTAATGACAGCAAAAAGTTTGAGTCTACAACATTTAGTTAAGGTGTGAGAGCCAAAATGAACTTTTTATGGCTTTAAATGCATTTTCAGCCTGATTGTACACTTCAGGTGAAAATGTCAAAATCTTCAAAATGAGCAAAAGCACAATGAAATTAATGCTTGAATCATCTTCATTTTGCTAAAATACACTAATGACAGCAAAAAGTTTGAGTCTACAACATTTAGTTAAGGTGTGAGAGCCAAAATGAACTTTTTATGGCTTTAAATGCATTTTCAGCCTGATTGTACACTTCAGGTGAAAATGTCAAAATCTTCAAAATGAGCAAAAGCACAATGAAATTAATGCTTGAATCATCTTCATTTTGCTAACATACACTAATGACAGCAAAAAGTTTGAGTCTACAACATTTAGTTAAGGTGTGAGAGCCAAAATGAACTTTTTATGGCTTTAAATGCATTTTCAGCCCGATTGTACACTTCAGGTGAAAATGTCAAAATCTTCAAAATGAGCAAAAGCACAATAAAATTAATGCTTGAATCATCTTCATTTTGCTAAAATATACTAATGACAGCAAAAAGTTTGAGTCTACAACATTTAGTTAAGGTGTGAGAGCCAAAATGAACTTTTTATTGCTTTAAACGCGTTTTCAGCCCCTAATTGTACACTTCAGGTGAAAATGTCAAAATCTTCAAAATGAGCAAAAGCACAATGAAATTAATGCTTGAATCATCTTCATTTTGCTAAAATACACTAATGACAGCAAAAAGTTTGAGTCTACAACATTTAGTTAAGGTGTGAGAGCCAAAATAAACTTTTTATGACTTTAAATGCATTTTCAGCCTGATTGTACACTTCAGGTGAAAATGTCAAAATCTTCAAAATGAGCAAAAGCACAATGAAATTAATGCTTGAATCATCTTCATTTTGCTAAAATACACTAATGACAGCAAAAAGTTTGAGTCTACAAATTTAGTTAAGGTGTGAGAGCCAAAATGAACTTTTTATGGCTTTAAATGCATTTTCAGCCTGATTGTACACTTCAGGTGAAAATGTCAAAATCTTCAAAATGAGCAAAAGCACAATGAAATTAATGCTTGAATCATCTTCATTTTGCTAACATACACTAATGACAGCAAAAAGTTTGAGTCTACAACATTTAGTTAAGGTGTGAGAGCCAAAATGAACTTTTTATGGCTTTAAATGCATTTTCAGCCCGATTGTACACTTCAGGTGAAAATGTCAAAATCTTCAAAATGAGCAAAAGCACAATAAAATTAATGCTTGAATCATCTTCATTTTGCTAAAATATACTAATGACAGCAAAAAGTTTGAGTCTACAACATTTAGTTAAGGTGTGAGAGCCAAAATGAACTTTTTATGGCTTTAAATGCATTTTCAGCCCGATTGTACACTTCAGGTGAAAATGTCAAAATCTTCAAAATGAGCAAAAGCACAATGAAATTAATGCTTGAATCATCTTCATTTTGCTAAAATATACTAATGACAGCAAAAAGTTTGAGTCTACAACATTTAGTTAAGGTGTGAGAGCCAAAATGAACTTTTTATTGCTTTAAACGCGTTTTCAGCCCCTAATTGTACACTTCAGGTGAAAATGTCAAAATCTTCAAAATGAGCAAAAGCACAATGAAATTAATGCTTGAATCATCTTCATTTTGCTAAAATACACTAATGACAGCAAAAAGTTTGAGTCTACAACATTTAGTTAAGGTGTGAGAGCCAAAATGAACTTTTTATGGCTTTAAATGCATTTTCAGCCTGATTGTACACTTCAGGTGAAAATGTCAAAATCTTCAAAATGAGCAAAAGCACAATGAAATTAATGCTTGAATCATCTTCATTTTGCTAAAATACACTAATGACAGCAAAAAGTTTGAGTCTACACCATTTAGTTAAGGTGTGAGAGCCAAAATGAACTTTTTATGGCTTTAAATGCATTTTCAGCCTGATTGTACACTTCAGGTGAAAATGTCAAAATCTTCAAAATGAGCAAAAGCACAATGAAATTAATGCTTGAATCATCTTCATTTTGCTAACATACACTAATGACAGCAAAAAGTTTGAGTCTACAACATTTAGTTAAGGTGTGAGAGCCAAAATGAACTTTTTATGGCTTTAAATGCATTTTCAGCCTGATTGTACACTTCAGGTGAAAATGTCAAAATCTTCAAAATGAGCAAAAGCACAATGAAATTAATGCTTGAATCATCTTCATTTTGCTAAAATACACTAATGACAGCAAAAAGTTTGAGTCTACAACATTTAGTTAAGGTGTGAGAGCCAAAATGAACTTTTTATGGCTTTAAATGCATTTTCAGCCCGATTGTACACTTCAGGTGAAAATGTCAAAATCTTCAAAATGAGCAAAAGCACAATAAAATTAATGCTTGAATCATCTTCATTTTGCTAAAATATACTAATGACAGCAAAAAGTTTGAGTCTACAACATTTAGTTAAGGTGTGAGAGCCAAAATGAACTTTTTATTGCTTTAAACGCGTTTTCAGCCCCTAATTGTACACTTCAGGTGAAAATGTCAAAATCTTCAAAATGAGCAAAAGCACAATGAAATTAATGCTTGAATCATCTTCATTTTGCTAAAATACACTAATGACAGCAAAAAGTTTGAGTCTACAACATTTAGTTAAGGTGTGAGAGCCAAAATGAACTTTTTATGGCTTTAAATGCATTTTCAGCCTGATTGTACACTTCAGGTGAAAATGT
>NW_028233740.1:0-5000 GCF_054856555.1 Leptonotus elevatus
TACTTAGACTTGCATGGCTTAATCTTTGAGACAAGCATATGCTACTGGCAGGATCAACCAGGTAGCCTCTGGCGCGGCCGCAGGCGGCGGGCGGGCGGCGCGAGGAGCGAGACCTTCGCCGCCGACGGGCGGTTCGGGTCGCGTCGCGGGCGCCGCCACCGCCGCCTGCCGGCCGGCTGGGGCGGACGGTGCCTTTTCGGGGGGGGGGTTGCGCTATTGGAAGAACGATCGGGACGAGCAGATCGAGATCGCGGTAGAGGCCCACGCCGCGGTGGCATTGGGGCACGCACGCACGCACGCCTACTGGCCTCCCTCTCGAACCTCCGCGCGGCGCGCCAGGTGCTTCGGCCTCGCCATTTGTTTGAAGGGCATGAGAAACATAGTGCTTCCGGAGGCACCGCCGCCGCCTCCGGGCGCCAACCTCCCCCAGACTGGGCTCGCGCCTGTCGGGCGGGGGAGGGAGGGCCGGCGGGGCGCCGGGCTCCGTCGTAGGACGGCCGGGTGATGGCTTCGTAACCCCCCCGCCCCGGTTAAAGGGAGGGGGGGCGTACGTCGCCGGTTCGGGGGGCGTCTCGGCCTCGCTTCCAATCGGGCGCGCCGGGGCTGTGCGAGCGCCGGGCCGTCAAAGGCCGGCGTTCGCGGTGGCCGGGGCGCTGTAAGGCGACCCGCGAGCCGGAGGAGCCGCCCGCCCGAACACCGGCGCGAGGCCGGCCGGCGGGGGCCCTCCGAAGGCGGGTCTTGGATGCCGTTCGTACGTGGGAGAAGGTGCGGCGTGTCGCGGGCGACGGCCTGCTGCCGAGGCTCCGGAGGCTCCGGGGGCGGCGCTCTGAAAATATCCGGAAGATCGGCCGACTTGGAAAAAAATTTGAGAACCGGGGCTGAGGAGGGGGAAAATCTGGCCAGGGAGGCCGACCCGAAGTGCCTCTAAGTCGGATAGGGATTGGGCGAAACTCCCTTGGAAGTGGCACTCTGAAAAAATTTCCAAGTTTGGCTGACTTAGAAAAAATTCGAGAACCAGGATGAGGAGGGGGAAAATGTGGCCAGTCAGGCCGACCTGAAGTGCCTCTTAGGCGGATAAGGGTTGGGCGAAACTCCCTTGGAAGTGGCACTCTGAAAAAATTTCCAAGTTTGGCTGACTTAGAAAAAATTCGAGAACCAGGATGAGGAGGGGGAAAATGTGGCCAGTCAGGCCGACCTGAAGTGCCTCTTAGGCGGATAAGGGTTGGGCGAAACTCCCTTGGAAGTGGCACTCTGAAAAAATTTCCAAGTTTGGCTGACTTAGAAAAAATTCGAGAACCAGGATGAGGAGGGGGAAAATGTGGCCAGTCAGGCCGACCCGAAGTGCCTCTTAGGCGGATAGGGGTTGGGCGAAACTCCCTTGAAAGTGGCACTCTGAAAAAATTTCCAAGTTTGGCTGACTTAGAAAAAATTCGAGAACCAGGATGAGGAGGGGGAAAATGTGGCCAGTCAGGCCGACCCGAAGTGCCTCTTAGGCGGATAGGGGTTGGGCGAAACTCCCTTGAAAGTGGCACTCTGAAAAAATTTCCAAGTTTGGCTGACTTAGAAAAAATTCGAGAACCAGGATGAGGAGGGGGAAAATGTGGCCAGTCAGGCCGACCCGAAGTGCCTCTTAGGCGGATAGGGGTTGGGCGAAACTCCCTTGAAAGTGGCACTCTGAAAAAATTTCCAAGTTTGGCTGACTTAGAAAAAATTCGAGAACCAGGATGAGGAGGGGGAAAATGTGGCCAGTCAGGCCGACCTGAAGTGCCTCTTAGGCGGATAAGGGTTGGGCGAAACTCCCTTGAAAGTGGCACTCTGAAAAAATTTCCAAGTTTGGCTGACTTAGAAAAAATTCGAGAACCAGGATGAGGAGGGGGAAAATGTGGCCAGTCAGGCCGACCCGAAGTGCCTCTTAGGCGGATAGGGGTTGGGCGAAACTCCCTTGAAAGTGGCACTCTGAAAAAATTTCCAAGTTTGGCTGACTTAGAAAAAATTCGAGAACCAGGATGAGGAGGGGGAAAATGTGGCCAGTCAGGCCGACCTGAAGTGCCTCTTAGGCGGATAGGGGTTGGGCGAAACTCCCTTGAAAGTGGCACTCTGAAAAAATTTCCAAGTTTGGCTGACTTAGAAAAAATTCGAGAACCAGGATGAGGAGGGGGAAAATGTGGCCAGTCAGGCCGACCTGAAGTGCCTCTTAGGCGGATAGGGGTTGGGCGAAACTCCCTTGAAAGTGGCACTCTGAAAATATTTCCAAGTTGGGCTGACTTAGAAAAAATTCGAGAACCAGGCTGAGGAGGGGACCATCTGGCAAGGGAGTCCGACCTAAAGTGCATCTAAAGCGGATATGGGTTGGTCGAGCCTCCCTTGATTTGCCCTGGAGCTCCCACGTCTTAAAAAGGTCTCTCCTATAATTGTACACCAACCATTTTGAGGTTTGGGTGCAAACCTCTCGAATGGGGGGACTCGGTCCCCTATCTACAGCGCCCCTAATGACGACAGGTGGTACTGCGCCCCTGGTAGCCCGGCCATTGAAAATGAATGGGCCCATTCATTTCAATGGGGAATTTCGACCCCTGGTTGCCCGCCATTCATTTCAATGGGGAATTTCGACCCCTGGTCGCCCGCCATTCATTTCAATGGGGATTTCGACCCCTGGTCGCCCGCCATTCATTTCAATGGGGGATTTCGACCCCTGGTAGCCCGCCATTCATTTCAATGGGGGACTTCGACCCCTGGTAGCCCGCCATTCATTTCAATGGGGGACTTGGACCCCTGGTAGCCCGCCATTCATTTCAATGGGGGATTTCGACCCCTGGTCGCCCGCCATTCATTTCAATGGGGGATTTCGACCCCTGGTAGCCCGCCATTCATTTCAATGGGGGACTTCGACCCCTGGTTGCCCGCCATTCATTTCAATGGGGGATTTCGACCCCTGGTCGCCCGCCATTCATTTCAATGGGGGATTTCGACCCCTGGTCGCCCGCCATTCATTTCAATGGGGGATTTCGACCCCTGGTAGCCCGCCATTCATTTCAATGGGGGACTTCGACCCCTGGTAGCCCGCCATTCATTTCAATGGGGGACTTGGACCCCTGGTAGCCCGCCATTCATTTCAATGGGGGACTTCGACCCCTGGTTGCCCGCCATTCATTTCAATGGGGGACTTCGACCCCTGGTTGCCCGCCATTCATTTCAATGGGGGATTTCGACCCCTGGTCGCCCGCCATTCATTTCAATGGGGGATTTCGACCCCTGGTAGCCCGCCATTCATTTCAATGGGGGACTTCGACCCCTGGTTGCCCGCCATTCATTTCAATGGGGGACTTCGACCCCTGGTTGCCCGCCATTCATTTCAATGGGGGATTTCGACCCCTGGTCGCCCGCCATTCATTTCAATGGGGGACTTGGACCCCTGGTAGCCCGCCATTCATTTCAATGGGGGACTTCGACCCCTGGTTGCCCGCCATTCATTTCAATGGGGGACTTCGACCCCTGGTTGCCCGCCATTCATTTCAATGGGGGATTTCGACCCCTGGTTGCCCGGCATTCGTTCCTATGTGGCGGGGGATTTCAACCCCAGGTCGCCCTCGTGTGGTTCTTTTTGGCGCAGCTGACGGGCTCCGCTGCTCGTGGAGGTTTGCTAGTGGAGGATAACCCCCTGCCTGGGCAACTCGAACGCCTGGCATTCGTTCCTATGTGGCGGGGGATTTCAACCCCAGGCCGCCCTCGTGTGGTTCTTTTTGGCGCAGCTGACGGGCTCCGCTGCTCATGGAGGTTTGCTAGTGGAGGATAACCCCCTGCCTGGGCAACTCGAACGCCCGGCATTCGTTCCTATGTGGCGGGGGATTTCAACCCCAGGTCGCCCTCGTGTGGTTCTTTTTGGCGCAGCTGACGGGCTCCGCTGCTCATGGAGGTTTGCTAGTGGAGGATAACCCCCTGCCTGGGCAACTCGAACGCCCGGCTCCCCCCCGGTCCGCTGGAGCTCCTCCAACGGCCAGCAACAAGCCCCGAAGACGGGCGCGCTCCCCGCGGTCCGCTGGAGCTCCTCCAACGGCCAGCAACAAGCCCCGAAGACGGGCGCGCTCCCCGCGGTCCGCTGGAGCTCCTCCAACGGCCAGCAACAAGCCCCGAAGACGGGCGCGCTCCCCCCGGTCCGCTGGAGCTCCGCCAACGGCCAGCAACAAGCCCCGAAGACGGGCGCGCTCCCCCCGGTCCGCTGGAGCTCCTCCAACGGCCAGCAACAAGCCCCGAAGACGGGCGCGCTCCCCCCGGTCCGCTGGAGCTCCTCCAACGGCCAGCAACAAGCCCCGAAGACGGGCGCGCTCCCCGCGGTCCGCTGGAGCTCCTCCAACGGCCAGCAACAAGCCCCGAAGACGGGCGCGCTCCCCGCGGTCCGCTGGAGCTCCTCCAACGGCCAGCAACAAGCCCCGAAGACGGGCGCGCTCCCCCCGGTCCGCTGGAGCTCCGCCAACGGCCAGCAACAAGCCCCGAAGACGGGCGCGCTCCCCCCGGTCCGCTGGAGCTCCTCCAACGGCCAGCAACAAGCCCCGAAGACGGGCGCGCTCCCCCCGGTCCGCTGGAGCTCCTCCAACGGCCAGCAACAAGCCCCGAAGACGGGCGCGCTCCCCGCGGTCCGCTGGAGCTCCTCCAACGGCCAGCAACAAGCCCCGAAGACGGGCGCGCTCCCCGCGGTCCGCTGGAGCTCCTCCAACGGCCAGCAACAAGCCCCGAAGACGGGCGCGCTCCCCCCGGTCCGCTGGAGCTCCGCCAACGGCCAGCAACAAGCCCCGAAGACGGGCGCGCTCCCCCCGGTCCGCTGGAGCTCCTCCAACGGCCAGCAACAAGCCCCGAAGACGGGCGCGCTCCCCCCGGTCCGCTGGAGCTCCTCCAACGGCCAGCAACAAGCCCCGAAGACGGGCGCGCTCCCCGCGGTCCGCTGGAGCTCCTCCAACGGCCAGCAACAAGCCCCGAAGACGGGCGCGCTCCCCGCGGTCCGCTGG
>NW_028233740.1:15000-17500 GCF_054856555.1 Leptonotus elevatus
GACCTGAAGTGCCTCTTAGGCGGATAAGGGTTGGGCGAAACTCCCTTGGAAGTGGCACTCTGAAAAAATTTCCAAGTTTGGCTGACTTAGAAAAAATTCGAGAACCAGGATGAGGAGGGGGAAAATGTGGCCAGTCAGGCCGACCTGAAGTGCCTCTTAGGCGGATAAGGGTTGGGCGAAACTCCCTTGGAAGTGGCACTCTGAAAAAATTTCCAAGTTTGGCTGACTTAGAAAAAATTCGAGAACCAGGATGAGGAGGGGGAAAATGTGGCCAGTCAGGCCGACCCGAAGTGCCTCTTAGGCGGATAGGGGTTGGGCGAAACTCCCTTGAAAGTGGCACTCTGAAAAAATTTCCAAGTTTGGCTGACTTAGAAAAAATTCGAGAACCAGGATGAGGAGGGGGAAAATGTGGCCAGTCAGGCCGACCCGAAGTGCCTCTTAGGCGGATAGGGGTTGGGCGAAACTCCCTTGAAAGTGGCACTCTGAAAAAATTTCCAAGTTTGGCTGACTTAGAAAAAATTCGAGAACCAGGATGAGGAGGGGGAAAATGTGGCCAGTCAGGCCGACCCGAAGTGCCTCTTAGGCGGATAGGGGTTGGGCGAAACTCCCTTGAAAGTGGCACTCTGAAAAAATTTCCAAGTTTGGCTGACTTAGAAAAAATTCGAGAACCAGGATGAGGAGGGGGAAAATGTGGCCAGTCAGGCCGACCTGAAGTGCCTCTTAGGCGGATAAGGGTTGGGCGAAACTCCCTTGAAAGTGGCACTCTGAAAAAATTTCCAAGTTTGGCTGACTTAGAAAAAATTCGAGAACCAGGATGAGGAGGGGGAAAATGTGGCCAGTCAGGCCGACCCGAAGTGCCTCTTAGGCGGATAGGGGTTGGGCGAAACTCCCTTGAAAGTGGCACTCTGAAAAAATTTCCAAGTTTGGCTGACTTAGAAAAAATTCGAGAACCAGGATGAGGAGGGGGAAAATGTGGCCAGTCAGGCCGACCTGAAGTGCCTCTTAGGCGGATAGGGGTTGGGCGAAACTCCCTTGAAAGTGGCACTCTGAAAAAATTTCCAAGTTTGGCTGACTTAGAAAAAATTCGAGAACCAGGATGAGGAGGGGGAAAATGTGGCCAGGCCGACCTGAAGTGCCTCTTAGGCGGATAGGGGTTGGGCGAAACTCCCTTGAAAGTGGCACTCTGAAAATATTTCCAAGTTGGGCTGACTTAGAAAAAATTCGAGAACCAGGCTGAGGAGGGGACCATCTGGCAAGGGAGTCCGACCTAAAGTGCATCTAAAGCGGATATGGGTTGGTCGAGCCTCCCTTGATTTGCCCTGGAGCTCCCACGTCTTAAAAAGGTCTCTCCTATAATTGTACACCAACCATTTTGAGGTTTGGGTGCAAACCTCTCGAATGGGGGGACTCGGTCCCCTATCTACAGCGCCCCTAATGACGACAGGTGGTACTGCGCCCCTGGTAGCCCGGCCATTGAAAATGAATGGGCCCATTCATTTCAATGGGGAATTTCGACCCCTGGTTGCCCGCCATTCATTTCAATGGGGAATTTCGACCCCTGGTCGCCCGCCATTCATTTCAATGGGGATTTCGACCCCTGGTCGCCCGCCATTCATTTCAATGGGGGATTTCGACCCCTGGTAGCCCGCCATTCATTTCAATGGGGGACTTCGACCCCTGGTAGCCCGCCATTCATTTCAATGGGGGACTTGGACCCCTGGTAGCCCGCCATTCATTTCAATGGGGGATTTCGACCCCTGGTCGCCCGCCATTCATTTCAATGGGGGATTTCGACCCCTGGTAGCCCGCCATTCATTTCAATGGGGGACTTCGACCCCTGGTTGCCCGCCATTCATTTCAATGGGGGATTTCGACCCCTGGTCGCCCGCCATTCATTTCAATGGGGGATTTCGACCCCTGGTCGCCCGCCATTCATTTCAATGGGGGATTTCGACCCCTGGTAGCCCGCCATTCATTTCAATGGGGGACTTCGACCCCTGGTAGCCCGCCATTCATTTCAATGGGGGACTTGGACCCCTGGTAGCCCGCCATTCATTTCAATGGGGGACTTCGACCCCTGGTTGCCCGCCATTCATTTCAATGGGGGACTTCGACCCCTGGTTGCCCGCCATTCATTTCAATGGGGGATTTCGACCCCTGGTCGCCCGCCATTCATTTCAATGGGGGATTTCGACCCCTGGTAGCCCGCCATTCATTTCAATGGGGGACTTCGACCCCTGGTTGCCCGCCATTCATTTCAATGGGGGACTTCGACCCCTGGTTGCCCGCCATTCATTTCAATGGGGGATTTCGACCCCTGGTCGCCCGCCATTCATTTCAATGGGGGACTTGGACCCCTGGTAGCCCGCCATTCATTTCAATGGGGGACTTCGACCCCTGGTTGCCCGCCATTCATTTCAATGGGGGACTTCGACCCCTGGTTGCCCGCCATTCATTTCAATGGGGGATTTCGACCCCTGGTTGCCCGGCATTCGTTCCT
>NW_028233740.1:30000-32500 GCF_054856555.1 Leptonotus elevatus
TTCGACCCCTGGTAGCCCGCCATTCATTTCAATGGGGGATTTCGACCCCTGGTCGCCCGCCATTCATTTCAATGGGGGATTTCGACCCCTGGTAGCCCGCCATTCATTTCAATGGGGGACTTCGACCCCTGGTTGCCCGCCATTCATTTCAATGGGGGATTTCGACCCCTGGTCGCCCGCCATTCATTTCAATGGGGGATTTCGACCCCTGGTAGCCCGCCATTCATTTCAATGGGGGACTTGGACCCCTGGTAGCCCGCCATTCATTTCAATGGGGGATTTCGACCCCTGGTCGCCCGCCATTCATTTCAATGGGGGATTTCGACCCCTGGTAGCCCGCCATTCATTTCAATGGGGGACTTCGACCCCTGGTTGCCCGCCATTCATTTCAATGGGGGATTTCGACCCCTGGTCGCCCGCCATTCATTTCAATGGGGGATTTCGACCCCTGGTAGCCCGCCATTCATTTCAATGGGGGACTTCGACCCCTGGTTGCCCGCCATTCATTTCAATGGGGGACTTCGACCCCTGGTTGCCCGCCATTCATTTCAATGGGGGATTTCGACCCCTGGTCGCCCGCCATTCATTTCAATGGGGGATTTCGACCCCTGGTAGCCCGCCATTCATTTCAATGGGGGACTTCGACCCCTGGTTGCCCGCCATTCATTTCAATGGGGGACTTCGACCCCTGGTTGCCCGCCATTCATTTCAATGGGGGATTTCGACCCCTGGTTGCCCGGCATTCGTTCCTATGTGGCGGGGGATTTCAACCCCAGGTCGCCCTCGTGTGGTTCTTTTTGGCGCAGCTGACGGGCTCCGCTGCTCATGGAGGTTTGCTAGTGGAGGATAACCCCCTGCCTGGGCAACTCGAACGCCCGGCATTCGTTCCTATGTGGCGGGGGATTTCAACCCCAGGCCGCCCTCGTGTGGTTCTTTTTGGCGCAGCTGACGGGCTCCGCTGCTCATGGAGGTTTGCTAGTGGAGGATAACCCCCTGCCTGGGCAACTCGAACGCCCGGCATTCGTTCCTATGTGGCGGGGGATTTCAACCCCAGGTCGCCCTCGTGTGGTTCTTTTTGGCGCAGCTGACGGGCTCCGCTGCTCATGGAGGTTTGCTAGTGGAGGATAACCCCCTGCCTGGGCAACTCGAACGCCCGGCATTCGTTCCTATGTGGCGGGGGATTTCAACCCCAGGTCGCCCTCGTGTGGTTCTTTTTGGCGCAGCTGACGGGCTCCGCTGCTCGTGGAGGTTTGCTAGTGGAGGATAACCCCCTGCCTGGGCAACTCGAACGCCCGGCATTCGTTCCTATGTGGCGGGGGATTTCAACCCCAGGTCGCCCTCGTGTGGTTCTTTTTGGCGCAGCTGACGGGCTCCGCTGCTCGTGGAGGTTTGCTAGTGGAGGATAACCCCCTGCCTGGGCAACTCGAACGCCCGGCATTCGTTCCTATGTGGCGGGGGATTTCAACCCCAGGTCGCCCTCGTGTGGTTCTTTTTGGCGCAGCTGACGGGCTCCGCTGCTCGTGGAGGTTTGCTAGTGGAGGATAACCCCCTGCCTGGGCAACTCGAACGCCCGGCATTCGTTCCTATGTGGCGGGGGATTTCAACCCCAGGCCGCCCTCGTGTGGTTCTTTTTGGCGCAGCTGACGGGCTCCGCTGCTCGTGGAGGTTTGCTAGTGGAGGATAACCCCCTGCCTGGGCAACTCGAACGCCCGGCATTCGTTCCTATGTGGCGGGGGATTTCAACCCCAGGCCGCCCTCGTGTGGTTCTTTTTGGCGCAGCTGACGGGCTCCGCTGCTCGTGGAGGTTTGCTAGTGGAGGATAACCCCCTGCCTGGGCAACTCGAACGCCCGGCATTCGTTCCTATGTGGCGGGGGATTTCAACCCCAGGTCGCCCTCGTGTGGTTCTTTTTGGCGCAGCTGACGGGCTCCGCTGCTCATGGAGGTTTGCTAGTGGAGGATAACCCCCTGCCTGGGCAACTCGAACGCCCGGCTCCCCCGCGGTCCGCTGGAGCTCCTCCAACGGCCAGCAACAAGCCCCGAAGACGGGCGCGCTCCCCGCGGTCCGCTGGAGCTCCGCCAACGGCCAGCAACAAGCCCCGAAGACGGGCGCGCTCCCCGCGGTCCGCTGGAGCTCCTCCAACGGCCAGCAACAAGCCCCGAAGACGGGCGCGCTCCCCCCGGTCCGCTGGAGCTCCTCCAACGTCCAGCAACAAGCCCCGAAGACGGGCGCGCTCCCCGCGGTCCGCTGGAGCTCCTCCAACGGCCAGCAACAAGCCCCGAAGACGGGCGCGCTCCCCCCGGTCCGCTGGAGCTCCGCCAACGGCCAGCAACAAGCCCCGAAGACGGGCGCGCTCCCCGCGGTCCGCTGGAGCTCCTCCAACGGCCAGCAACAAGCCCCGAAGACGGGCGCGCTCCCCCCGGTCCGCTGGAGCTCCGCCAACGGCCAGCAACAAGCCCCGAAGACGGGCGCGCTCCCCGCGGTCCGCTGGAGCTCCTCCA
>NW_028233740.1:45000-50000 GCF_054856555.1 Leptonotus elevatus
TCGTACGTGGGAGAAGGTGCGGCGTGTCGCGGGCGACGGCCTGCTGCCGAGGCTCCGGAGGCTCCGGGGGCGGCGCTCTGAAAATATCCGGAAGATCGGCCGACTTGGAAAAAAATTTGAGAACCGGGGCTGAGGAGGGGGAAAATCTGGCCAGGGAGGCCGACCCGAAGTGCCTCTAAGTCGGATAGGGATTGGGCGAAACTCCCTTGGAAGTGGCACTCTGAAAAAAATTCCAAGTTTGGCTGACTTAGAAAAAATTCGAGAACCAGGATGAGGAGGGGGAAAATGTGGCCAGTCAGGCCGACCCGAAGTGCCTCTTAGGCGGATAGGGGTTGGGCGAAACTCCCTTGAAAGTGGCACTCTGAAAAAATTTCCAAGTTTGGCTGACTTAGAAAAAATTCGAGAACCAGGATGAGGAGGGGGAAAATGTGGCCAGTCAGGCCGACCCGAAGTGCCTCTTAGGCGGATAGGGGTTGGGCGAAACTCCCTTGAAAGTGGCACTCTGAAAAAATTTCCAAGTTTGGCTGACTTAGAAAAAATTCGAGAACCAGGATGAGGAGGGGGAAAATGTGGCCAGTCAGGCCGACCCGAAGTGCCTCTTAGGCGGATAGGGGTTGGGCGAAACTCCCTTGAAAGTGGCACTCTGAAAAAATTTCCAAGTTTGGCTGACTTAGAAAAAATTCGAGAACCAGGATGAGGAGGGGGAAAATGTGGCCAGTCAGGCCGACCCGAAGTGCCTCTTAGGCGGATAGGGGTTGGGCGAAACTCCCTTGAAAGTGGCACTCTGAAAAAATTTCCAAGTTTGGCTGACTTAGAAAAAATTCGAGAACCAGGATGAGGAGGGGGAAAATGTGGCCAGTCAGGCCGACCCGAAGTGCCTCTTAGGCGGATAGGGGTTGGGCGAAACTCCCTTGAAAGTGGCACTCTGAAAAAATTTCCAAGTTTGGCTGACTTAGAAAAAATTCGAGAACCAGGATGAGGAGGGGGAAAATGTGGCCAGTCAGGCCGACCCGAAGTGCCTCTTAGGCGGATAGGGGTTGGGCGAAACTCCCTTGAAAGTGGCACTCTGAAAAAATTTCCAAGTTTGGCTGACTTAGAAAAAATTCGAGAACCAGGATGAGGAGGGGGAAAATGTGGCCAGTCAGGCCGACCCGAAGTGCCTCTTAGGCGGATAGGGGTTGGGCGAAACTCCCTTGAAAGTGGCACTCTGAAAATATTTCCAAGTTGGGCTGACTTAGAAAAAATTCGAGAACCAGGCTGAGGAGGGGACCATCTGGCAAGGGAGTCCGACCTAAAGTGCATCTAAAGCGGATATGGGTTGGTCGAGCCTCCCTTGATTTGCCCTGGAGCTCCCACGTCTTAAAAAGGTCTCTCCTATAATTGTACACCAACCATTTTGAGGTTTGGGTGCAAACCTCTCGAATGGGGGGACTCGGTCCCCTATCTACAGCGCCCCTAATGACGACAGGTGGTACTGCGCCCCTGGTAGCCCGGCCATTGAAAATGAATGGGCCCATTCATTTCAATGGGGAATTTCGACCCCTGGTTGCCCGCCATTCATTTCAATGGGGAATTTCGACCCCTGGTCGCCCGCCATTCATTTCAATGGGGACTTTCGACCCCTGGTTGCCCGCCATTCATTTCAATGGGGGATTTCGACCCCTGGTCGCCCGCCATTCATTTCAATGGGGGATTTCGACCCCTGGTAGCCCGCCATTCATTTCAATGGGGGACTTCGACCCCTGGTAGCCCGCCATTCATTTCAATGGGGGACTTGGACCCCTGGTAGCCCGCCATTCATTTCAATGGGGGATTTCGACCCCTGGTCGCCCGCCATTCATTTCAATGGGGGATTTCGACCCCTGGTAGCCCGCCATTCATTTCAATGGGGGACTTCGACCCCTGGTTGCCCGCCATTCATTTCAATGGGGGATTTCGACCCCTGGTCGCCCGCCATTCATTTCAATGGGGGATTTCGACCCCTGGTCGCCCGCCATTCATTTCAATGGGGGATTTCGACCCCTGGTAGCCCGCCATTCATTTCAATGGGGGACTTCGACCCCTGGTAGCCCGCCATTCATTTCAATGGGGGACTTGGACCCCTGGTAGCCCGCCATTCATTTCAATGGGGGATTTCGACCCCTGGTCGCCCGCCATTCATTTCAATGGGGGATTTCGACCCCTGGTAGCCCGCCATTCATTTCAATGGGGGACTTCGACCCCTGGTTGCCCGCCATTCATTTCAATGGGGGATTTCGACCCCTGGTCGCCCGCCATTCATTTCAATGGGGGATTTCGACCCCTGGTCGCCCGCCATTCATTTCAATGGGGGATTTCGACCCCTGGTAGCCCGCCATTCATTTCAATGGGGGACTTCGACCCCTGGTAGCCCGCCATTCATTTCAATGGGGGACTTGGACCCCTGGTAGCCCGCCATTCATTTCAATGGGGGACTTCGACCCCTGGTTGCCCGCCATTCATTTCAATGGGGGACTTCGACCCCTGGTTGCCCGCCATTCATTTCAATGGGGGATTTCGACCCCTGGTCGCCCGCCATTCATTTCAATGGGGGATTTCGACCCCTGGTAGCCCGCCATTCATTTCAATGGGGGACTTCGACCCCTGGTTGCCCGCCATTCATTTCAATGGGGGACTTCGACCCCTGGTTGCCCGCCATTCATTTCAATGGGGGATTTCGACCCCTGGTCGCCCGCCATTCATTTCAATGGGGGATTTCGACCCCTGGTAACCCGCCATTCATTTCAATGGGGGACTTCGACCCCTGGTTGCCCGCCATTCATTTCAATGGGGGACTTCGACCCCTGGTTGCCCGCCATTCATTTCAATGGGGGATTTCGACCCCTGGTTGCCCGGCATTCGTTCCTATGTGGCGGGGGATTTCAACCCCAGGTCGCCCTCGTGTGGTTCTTTTTGGCGCAGCTGACGGGCTCCGCTGCTCGTGGAGGTTTGCTAGTGGAGGATAACCCCCTGCCTGGGCAACTCGAACGCCCGGCATTCGTTCCTATGTGGCGGGGGATTTCAACCCCAGGTCGCCCTCGTGTGGTTCTTTTTGGCGCAGCTGACGGGCTCCGCTGCTCGTGGAGGTTTGCTAGTGGAGGATAACCCCCTGCCTGGGCAACTCGAACGCCCGGCATTCGTTCCTATGTGGCGGGGGATTTCAACCCCAGGTCGCCCTCGTGGGGTTCTTTTTGGCGCAGCTGACGGGCTCCGCTGCTCGTGGAGGTTTGCTAGTGGAGGATAACCCCCTGCCTGGGCAACTCGAACGCCCGGCATTCGTTCCTATGTGGCGGGGGATTTCAACCCCAGGCCGCCCTCGTGTGGTTCTTTTTGGCGCAGCTGACGGGCTCCGCTGCTCATGGAGGTTTGCTAGTGGAGGATAACCCCCTGCCTGGGCAACTCGAACGCCCGGCATTCGTTCCTATGTGGCGGGGGATTTCAACCCCAGGCCGCCCTCGTGTGGTTCTTTTTGGCGCAGCTGACGGGCTCCGCTGCTCATGGAGGTTTGCTAGTGGAGGATAACCCCCTGCCTGGGCAACTCGAACGCCCGGCATTCGTTCCTATGTGGCGGGGGATTTCAACCCCAGGCCGCCCTCGTGTGGTTCTTTTTGGCGCAGCTGACGGGCTCCGCTGCTCATGGAGGTTTGCTAGTGGAGGATAACCCCCTGCCTGGGCAACTCGAACGCCCGGCTCCCCCGCGGTCCGCTGGAGCTCCTCCAACGGCCAGCAACAAGCCCCGAAGACGGGCGCGCTCCCCGCGGTCCGCTGGAGCTCCTCCAACGGCCAGCAACAAGCCCCGAAGACGGGCGCGCTCCCCCCGGTCCGCTGGAGCTCCGCCAACGGCCAGCAACAAGCCCCGAAGACGGGCGCGCTCCCCCCGGTCCGCTGGAGCTCCTCCAACGGCCAGCAACAAGCCCCGAAGACGGGCGCGCTCCCCGCGGTCCGCTGGAGCTCCGCCAACGGCCAGCAACAAGCCCCGAAGACGGGCGCGCTCCCCGCGGTCCGCTGGAGCTCCTCCAACGGCCAGCAACAAGCCCCGAAGACGGGCGCGCTCCCCCCGGTCCGCTGGAGCTCCTCCAACGTCCAGCAACAAGCCCCGAAGACGGGCGCGCTCCCCGCGGTCCGCTGGAGCTCCTCCAACGGCCAGCAACAAGCCCCGAAGACGGGCGCGCTCCCCCCGGTCCGCTGGAGCTCCGCCAACGGCCAGCAACAAGCCCCGAAGACGGGCGCGCTCCCCGCGGTCCGCTGGAGCTCCTCCAACGGCCAGCAACAAGCCCCGAAGACGGGCGCGCTCCCCCCGGTCCGCTGGAGCTCCGCCAACGGCCAGCAACAAGCCCCGAAGACGGGCGCGCTCCCCCCGGTCCGCTGGAGCTCCTCCAACGGCCAGCAACAAGCCCCGAAGACGGGCGCGCTCCCCCCGGTCCGCTGGAGCTCCTCCAACGGCCAGCAACAAGCCCCGAAGACGGGCGCGCTCCCCGCGGTCCGCTGGAGCTCCTCCAACGGCCAGCAACAAGCCCCGAAGACGGGCGCGCTCCCCGCGGTCCGCTGGAGCTCCGCCAACGGCCAGCAACAAGCCCCGAAGACGGGCGCGCTCCCCGCGGTCCGCTGGAGCTCCTCCAACGGCCAGCAACAAGCCCCGAAGACGGACGCGCTCCCCCCGGTCCGCTGGAGCTCCGCCAACGGCCAGCAACAAGCCCCGAAGACGGGCGCGCTCCCCGCGGTCCGCTGGAGCTCCTCCAACGGCCAGCAACAAGCCCCGAAGACGGGCGCGCTCCCCGCGGTCCGCTGGAGCTCCTCCAACGGCCAGCAACAAGCCCCGAAGACGGGCGCGCTCCCCGCGGTCCGCTGGAGCTCCTCCAACGGCCAGCAACAAGCCCCGAAGACGGGCGCGCTCCCCCCGGTCCGCTGGAGCTCCTCCAACGGCCAGCAACAAGCCCCGAAGACGGGCGCGCTCCCCGCGGTCCGCTGGAGCTCCTCCAACG